>NW_010557265.1:0-4049 GCF_000687285.1 Phaethon lepturus | reverse complement strand
GTTGAGATAAAAACAGTTTAATAATTAAAAATAAATAATAATAATAAATTGTAAAGAAAAGAAAGAAAAAAACCTAGAGAGGGGAAAATAAAACCAAAGACAGACAAACAATGCAAATGAAAACAATTGCTCACCACCAAACAAACGATGCCCAGCCAGTCCCCAAGCAGTGGGGCACTATGAGAAGCAGAAAAGGCCTTGATGCTATGGAAGCACTGTTCAGCGGTAACTAAAACATCAGTGTCTTATCAACGCTATTTTCAGCACAAATCTAAAACGTAGCCCCATACAAGCTACTAAGAAGAAATTTAACTCTGTCCCAGCCAAAACCAGTACAGCAGGTAATAGGCAAAAGACAGCTAATGATACAGAAGCAAAAATCAAGAGAAGGGCTTGGTTTATAACTTGTTTTTTCCAACAGCTTTTGATCAAATGATTTTACTAAATATCATACTTGCATCTTAACACAATTAATAAAACAACTGTGGAGATTTTTTTTTTTTAGTTACCCAATTCAAGTCAAAGAATTATAAATATTGGAAAAATATTTCTATCTTTAAAAGTTATATTACCTTAAAAAATTTCTTGTTGAACTCGTACACTAATTAAATAACTTGTTTTCTTTAGTCAGCTAAGGTCTTAGTCCTGCAAAGACTTTTCACAATGGGTAAACATAAACTCACATCCAAGTCTTTCCAGGATCGGGACATAAAGTAATAAAGTGTTTAAGATGAGCAGCTCTCAGTTCTTTTTCCTTCTATTATAGAAGGAAGAAGATAATTTTGTGAATTAGCAACTCCATTTTAACCATCTGACTTGGCAAGCTGTTCTGGTATTATAATTGCAAGTTCATAATTGGCAAAACTGTAATTGTAAAGGTAGCAGGCCAAAAAAAAAAAAAAAATCAGGAGTCACACTGTCAACTCTACATTTAGAAAGTTTGTTTTTTTTACATGGACTACAAAATCACAGCCTCATATTTAATGCTAAAAATTACACTTTCCTGGAACTCTGTTGACCAAAATCTGCAGTTATGCTGAATGGTTTAAGTGGGTCACTGAATGGTAATGCAAGCAGCATCAGTTTGTGGATGTTCAGCATTCAGCAGGCATTTAAAATGGGTGATGCACTGCCACAGATGAACAAGAGATGTAATTAGGAAAAACATGCAACTAAAGAGTGTAAAAAGGAATAGGAAAAGCCAAGGAGCACGCTGATCATTTTGTATACCCACCAAATGCCAAACATGAAACCGAGACACAGAACTACAATTTATGTAATAAATTAATGTGATCCATCATGTTTAAAACAAGACTGTGTTTCCAGATTGGAAAAAACAAAATCTGACCAACAGAATGAAATACAGCTAGCTGTCACTTAATAGTATGCAAAATGTACAATTTCAACTTATTTCCAACTTAGAAGTGATAAGTGATATTAGATGACAGGACTCTCAAACCTGCTTGAGTAATTTCTCTTCCAAAGTTAAAGGATTATTAAATAAAAAAGAATCTGAACTTAGCTTCTCAAATATATTAGTGTTAAGTTCAGCCTTTTTGTGAGGATGCACTGCTATATCCTAACCAAACATGTTTTTGATTTTTTTTTTTTTTTAACAAACTGCAAAGGCATTTTAGGAAACTGCATTATACAATACAAACTAAAGAACAGGTCGAGTGTTCTTTTCACTAAAAAAAGGTACAACATATATGGGCATTTAGGAGAGAGCAAGTCACTCTTACCTTTTCCAAATCTTCAATTTCAGAGCTGAAATTTTTGTTTTCTTCCATCATTTCCTCCTCTTCAAGAGTTCGCTCATCATCATAATCATGTACCAGCATTTCAGCAGAAGGGTCAAAGTCATGATCCTCAGACGATAAAGAGCCAACTATCAAAAAACCCCAATTTGAGTAAATTTTTTTCTATACCAACTACATCACAGAAGAAAAAAAAAAAAGGTTGTGTGAATTTTTACATACAGGGTCAGAACTCTCAATGGAATAACTGGAACAAATTCCTAACTACCTGACAAATTCAGCTATTTTAGTTGGCCTTCCCTTTCCATACTTGTAAGTAATAGGTACAGTATTCTCTCTTGCAGTATAGAGTACTTGGGAGAAGTATCTAAACTACTGAAACAAAGTTTCAGAAAGTACAATCCCAAATTAATATTTTACCGAATATTGTTCAAAACACCCTTGAAATCATCAAGGTATAAAGTCCATGTCACAAGATTCCAGATGCTGCAAGACACTGATTTATAGACTCTGATTCTATTTATATGATTTATATGGTAACTAACATAGTTTTTCACTGGTAAACAGCTAACAAGTTGTGAATCAGCTTCCTACTAACATCAAAATAAGCAGCGAGACTGGCTTCAAATTAGTTTAGCCTCACAGATAAGATCTTTTATTAAAACTAATTTAATTCTTAGCACTTGATCTAAAAAGGAAGAACAAACATAGCAGAGTTTCAAAAAATAGAGGAAAATATACCAGAAATAACAAAACATTTCTAATGGATCACATTAATTAACAAGTCATTGTGACAGCTCTGTGGTCCAACAGACACTTTTTCATTACTCAAGATACTCATAAGTCATCAAAAAAGTACTGTTATTATTTTAAGTGCATTTTGTTAGAAAGTTTATCATTAGATTCAACAAGTTTTAAAGATTCAAATATTCTGCACCACAAAGTCAGTGTTCTACAATGAATATTACAGAAATACAGGGTGGTTTTGTTCTTTAATGTTCACTTTCTTAAGGCTTTCAGGATGGAGAAAAGAAACAGATTAGGATATCTCTCTTTCACTTATGGTTTCCCCTTCTAGTTCTTACATACTAGTGCTCTGTTGCAATTCTTGGCTTACAAGCAGCAAAGAAAAAATTTATTAAGAATTATTTCCACATAAGAACTTCGTTAGAAGTTTTGAAGGAAATAGCTACAAATTTTCAATGCTTTTCTTCAAAAAAATAAAGCAGTATCTCTCTGCACCACTTCTAGCCTTCAAGGAGACAGTTGTATATACTAACACTTCTGAGCCTTAAAGCATCTAATTAATTTTTCAGCAATTATGCTAAATGTTCATTCCTTACATGCAGGTAATTAAAGTAAACTTTGTCCATTTAGCTCACTTAAGACAATACCATGAAAGTTCATAACACCATACCGCAAGGAAACATTCAGGCCAAAAATGCTTTTTATTCACATTCTATTCATATTATGGTCTCATAGAACTATAAGTATAGCTGATAATACTACTCCAATTACAACATTACGTGTTGAATTTTTCTACTGTTGGCCATCACATTCTGATCTTATGGCTTTTAAAGAACTGTCAACTGCCTTATATATTATTTTATTTATATATACATATGCTCAAAAATATTCATTTTATGTTTGAGTAACTCAAGTGGAAGTTCTATTCCACTCACAGACTTTAGACAGAAAAGTCCCACTTCTTTAGTAGCACTGAACACTCAATATCTCATTTTAAATATTTAAAACCATATTTAAATAATATAAACTCAATAAACTTAATAAGAATAGTTAAAAAAAGGGTTAAAAACAGCCAATGTTGAAAGGAGTTACACAGAAGCAAATGCATTCCCCAAATACTTCTTCATGGGTAGCCCTGCTGATGTTAAACATGCTTGCTTGTGTAAAGTATTCAAAAGAACCTTAACAGCAGTTAAAGCCTTAACAATTGCATATCATTATGATTTTAAACGTTTTCTGATATTATCAACAAGTCGAAAATTTACACAAGCCTGTAGTTATGAGCAACAAGAGAAGCAGTCTCTCTCCAAGCTATATGGCTTTACTGAGATGCTGACTTAAAAGTGCTACAAAACTTTTTCATTTTGGGTTCCAAGCAGCCAATTACTAACTGTGACTAGAGTTAAGGGAAGACCTCCACAGCGCACATCTCCTCCTCTTAAAAATCAGGCAGGCGGTTAATTACATGAACATGAAGCATTAGGAAAGCTACGAGGCAACAGGGAGCAACTTTGGGAAGGAGCAGGAAGGAGAGCGCGGCGTGCA
>NW_010557264.1:283-559 GCF_000687285.1 Phaethon lepturus | reverse complement strand
CCCGCATCGGAGCTGGGGCTGACCCTCAAAGCACTGCGGTGGATGTTCAGGTAGAAGGAACAGGCAGAAATCTCCGTTCCTGGCTTAGCCCCGTTGGTCCATCCCCTCCTCTCCCCACCGAGGTCCATCACCTAACGGTCCATCGCCTCTGCCTGGACCAGTCTCAGGAGCACCGGGAGAGGCCACGGCTTACTGGTGCCACCAGCACAGCTCTTCCCCCTCCCTTGGGCTGCTAGTGCTTCAGGCACTGCTGAAGCCGCTGGCCTCCGCCCAAAC
>NW_010557264.1:0-218 GCF_000687285.1 Phaethon lepturus | reverse complement strand
ACCATCCTTGGGATGGGTCGGGGCTGACGTGGTGGTTGTAGCAGTGGCTTCTTGGAAATGGTCTGCAGCATCGTCAGTGCCTGGTGCAATGGAGAAGGAGCGGGAAACGTGGCTCAGGGGATGCCTGTGCCCCCCAGGGCCGGGTCAGAGCCCCCCAACGGTGGCATGAGGGGGCCGGGGATGGATGCAGGGATGTGTGGGGTGGGATGTGCAGCCAC
>NW_010557263.1:3168-8725 GCF_000687285.1 Phaethon lepturus | reverse complement strand
CAGGTCTGCGGTGACAGGGCAGCACCCGACTTGCACCGCAGCGGTGAACAAGGGCATCGTGAGCAGGGCTCTGCATCCGCGGCATGTTACATCCCTACCAGCAAAGCCCTGTCACATACGCTTAATTTTAAATATGAGGATAAGACCCACAGACGGCAATGTGGAACTGGGAGGATTTAGCACTAAAGCCAAGTGTTTTGCTGTGAATTCCAGGTTTCTTGTCATGATAGTTTCGTCTGGGTTTTCAGGATGAGCTCCTAGGTGGGCAAAAACCATTCTCCAGGTAAAAAGACTGACTCAAAAATATCACGTGCATTTCTAAAAGGGCATTTCATACCTTCAAGAAAAGGAAAGGATCTTAGCCACAGTTGCAAGCAGATGAGAAAAAATGAGATTCCTGGCCAAAAACCTTGGCAGCAGATCAGAAAACGGGCTTCTGATGCAATGGCACTGGGTGTGTGGACATGATCAGTGTGGAAACACGCAACAACACAGCAAGAAGTGGCATACGGAAACTGGCTGAAAACATGACTGGAAGCTACTTAATCTCTTTTTTCCCTAGAGCTATGACTGCCTTTTTTTGTAGTTTTTGCTTGAAGCCCTACTACACAAACACAGGAGTGCTCACAGCAGCCATGCTTCTCACGTGGCAGGGCTAGAGCTGACTTCTGCGGAAGCAGAGCTTGCCTTTAGTTATTTGAGGTCAGTCAGAGTGGTATTTTCCTTCAGTTTGCCTGGTGTCTATATTATTTCTCAAATCCTCTTTAAAACTGAAAATGCCATGCCCATAGGGTTACCGAAAGCTGCTCTGGAGCCTCAGCGAGTAAGGAGCTCCCAGGCAGCACAAAGGCTGCCCGCGAACTGATCCATTTTTGCTCTTAAACACACGAACGTATGACTCAATGTTCAGTTCGGCAAGGCAGAGACACCGCTCTCCGCTAAGGCTGGGGAAGCCACCCGGCTACTCAAGCGGCAACTCCATGAATGCAAATCAGGTTGGGATAGCCAATAAAAGAATATTGCATCAATTTATTTCACATCCATGGGCACAGATGGGACTTTATAGCTAGCTGCATTCAAAGAATTTGCATGCAATCGCACAAGTGAAAACCATCTCACCAATGTGGTGAGCTCAAAGCCCGGCACATACTCCTGAGTGAAAATGAAAGGACTCCACTTGCCAGGGGTGTGCATGAGGCTGCCCACGTACTCTGCCTTCCAAGTATTAATCCCTTATTATCGGTCTGGCAGGGCCGGAGACATAACAGAGTATTTCACTGTGCTTTTTCAACACCAGCTTTAGACATCCTCTGACTGAGGGGGAAGCAGACAACTGCAGAAGGTGTAACTGACACGGCAGTAGGTTAGCGTAGCTCCAGACCCCTCTGCAAGCCCAGTCCTGCCTGCCACAGTCGGGGCAAAACTCCCAAACGTGGGACTGAGGCTCCAAATGAGATTCCTCTGCATTTTTACAAAGCAATTCAAGGGCACTTAAGCGCGTCCATGTAACAAGCAGACGGTTGAGGTACTCAAAAGCTATCAGCCAAATTCCCCCAGTGATATTCTCGCCGATGGTAGCAGGCAGTGGCCAGCAGCGTTCTGGGCCAACTTCAGCAACAGCGAGCAGGCGTCAGGAGGAGTGAAGTGGTACCTTAGACCTGTGCCTTGGGTCCTCTCCTCCAGAAACCCAGACCCTCCTTTCTGCCAGATGACTGCTGCCCCACTTTGACAGCCATCTGAGCTTTCCCCCTGCGGGAAGCATGTCCCACCGAACACCCACCCCACCGAGAAAACCTGAGGCTTCATTCAGAGCAAATACGTAGGATCATTACCAGTGAACACCGAGGCTGGGGAAAGGATGGGAAAGAAGAAAAGGCCAGCAGCAGAACCTGCCCACTCCTAGGAAATGCTCATAATCAGTGATGCTTCAGACACCGAGGTGAGCCCACGGCAGCCCCCCAGCCCCAAAGGCATCAGGAAATACACACAAGCTGCATTTCTTGCAAACAGCCCAAAACACCCAGCCTACTAACAAATGAGGATGCAATGGCAGCGCTCCCGAGGAGCATCCCTCGCCAGGACCAGAGAGGCCTTTACCTGTTAATGGAACTGACGCTGGGCACGGTGTCGTTGTCACACACTCGCTCAGCAAGGAGTCTATCCCTGATCTCCCAGGCAAACATGGTGGGATTTTGGCGTTTGTACTCTGCAATTTTTTCAACGACTTTGGGTGTGGCGACCTTTGGTTTTGATCCTCCAATCACTCCAGGCTTAATACTCCCGGTCTCGTAATACCTGGGACAACATCCAAAACAAAGCTTTAGTTATCACAAATAGACAGAGAGCATGCTTTGAGATTTATAGAGAACATAATTTCAAGGTAACCAAACCCCAGGAAATCCTGAGATACATCTTCACTTTCACATACACATTTTCTGCCTATGTAGTGCTTTATCACCTAATAGATTAACTTCTAGTAATTGGAACTGGGCCTTGGGATACAATATATATTTTTCTGTAATAACAAGACAAAAGAAACAATGCAAGATTAAAGGACATGCCGGGATCCAAAATTAACTGAAAATGTGTGTTATTAATCAGCGGTACTGGCAATAATAGAAACAAATCACACCAAAGACCACTTTTTGCAATGGACTCTTGTAGTAAATTACTGTTTCTACAGAAATTCTCTGTCATTAATATCTATGGCTTGTTATCATTTCATAGTGAAATGAAGGTTAGGTATTGTATTTTATTTGCACCTCTGGAGTAAATATGCCAGCATATCTTTGTTCCCATTTTATGTTTTTAATATGCATATTGTGGTTTTAATAGGTAATATTTTTCATAGTGCCTACTTTTCAATTTCTTTTTAATATGATGTTTTTAGTCGTTTCAGTCACAAATATCAAGGTAAAGGGAGCTGCCCACATTCTGGAGGGGTCCAGGTGATGTGGGGGTTAGTTTCGGTGATCCGTCCTGTGGCCCTTCCTTGGGTACAGCACCTTCACCCACACCAGCAGCTCTGCTGATGCCACGCCAGGGAAGGCAGAGGACTGGATCCCTAAACAAACAGAAATCCGCCAGATTTCTTCACGTGTAAATCACGCACGAGCAACTGTTTGGTAGCACTGCAGCAATACATCGCAGCTGAGATCCCCAGCCACGCAAGTCTCCCCTTTTAATAAATGAAGCCTTGCACATGCTGCTAAGAGTAGAATTCATGTCTCATCCATTGAGGGCTGGGACAGAGACCAAGAACGAGATCGTGCTCCTCTCTGCTGTGCTGTCAGGCAGCGCAAGGCACGAGGCACTCGCCGGGCCACGTACTTATTTGTATCTGGTGACTTTTCTTGTGACCAGATGAAAAATAAACCCCGTGCCTACCTGCAACAACTCCCCCAACTCTCCTGATCCGGCAATTTCGTGAGCCTTTCAAGCAGAGGTCCACCGAGCCGCACGCTCTCAGCAGCTTAAACACATCCACTCAGTGCTCTGTGCCCGTATTTCTAGTACGGAGCTCAGAGAATACTCCCAAGTAAGAACACATAAGACTGCTTATTAATATATTTTCTCTGCAGCTACTTGACATATCCGTTAAATGGGAAAAAAAAAAATTAATTCCCCAATCTTTCCAGCGTGAGCAGAACACAAACAGGCTACGCAGTTGAAGTCTGTCTCACTGTAACATCCAACCATGTTCATCAAATTTCTGCCAGGCTACCAGTTTTCAGTCTTTCTGGGAAAGCTCTGTGTGCACGGCCTAAAATTCTTTTAAAGAGACTGACACTGTGCTGTTTGTACATGTTTTCAGATATTCTGGATACAGCTGTGGACTTGGATCTATCAGTCTCCATGAGCCATTCAAGCATTATTAGTAATGAAAAGGATCAAGTCTCAGAGATGGATTAACCCTCCTGGTATCCCTAAATGCAGCGCAGTAGCAAGCTTTAGGGCAGGGGGGTAAAATTCAGCTCCTCCCGTGCTTCCTGAGGACATGACAAAATTATGGCAAACATGGACCATAAACCTGCTAAAACCTTGTACCCTGGTCTCAAAAGCTTTGCTGCTGGCACCTCTCCCGTGAGGAGGGTGTAGAAGGAAGCCAGACAATACCCTGAATGCTACCAAACAAGAAGTTGCAATTTTCTTAGTTCCAGTCAAAACAATGGATTTTACAAATGTTCCTCAGTGTTTTTCTCCAACAGTGCCTTGCTGCACCCTGACATGGTGCCCGCGGTAACTACCCCAGGACACAGGACAGCCCAGCTGAGCAGACCAGAAGGCAGCAGCTGGCGAAGTCGTGGCTGCGCAGACGAGACAGTGCTTCCCACGGCTGACTCACCACGGTAGGTAAGCCATGACGGCAAAGGCCCTCGCCACCACGATGCTGCGGCAGCGGTGAGCTCACTGGGGGACAAAGCCCTGATGCCCTCTGGACAGCAAGACCTCCACTCCCAAATCCTCCAAGCACTGCCTTCCCAGCTGCCTTCCCCACCCCGAGCCCTGCAAAGGCACGCACACATCCCCGGAACGACTTGGCTCGCAGGGGAGGTGCAGGGTTGGGCCCAGACCCTTTTCCCCCGGCAGCTGGGAGAGCTCGCCGCGATGGGGGACAGCACTCGCCCAGCGACGCCGCTGACCCCTCCCTGCTCTTCGCCCTCGCGAAGAAGCTGGGCGCAGCCAAGGGGCCGGCAGGCTGCACAGCACGGGCACCCCTGGCTCCCGTCTCCGTTTTAAAGGCAAGCGCAGCTGCATCGGCTTCATTTTATGCATGTCAGGCCCAGGCCTTTTGCTCCCAGCAAGTGGCCAATGCAGGTGGGCATCCCCACGGTACCCCCTCCGAGGGGCGAGAGTTTCACTTGCACTGCAACTGCTGGTTCCCTGCCTCTGGATGTTTTTTAAGGCAGCATCCAGAACTGAAAAATTCTGACCGTAAAATTCCAAATGTAAGGATTTATCATAAGGATTCCCACTTTTCGCACATGCACATGCAAAAACATACACACACACAGAGCCGCAATTACAGTGACATTTTACCCACTGTAATTATTCGTTATGAAAATAATGAGCTATGAAATTCCAATTTATTGTTGACAACTTTAATGACAAAGCTCTGGAGCCTTGCTCTTAGCTCTGTAGTGCAAATATATCTAATGGTAAATCTATTCAAACTATCAAAAGTAAAACCATCGGACATTTGCCTGGCAAGTAACTAAATTGCCCCTTTCTCAGCTGTACATCGGTCCTGATGGGAACTGGCAGCAAGTCTGCTGCAGCAGAGAGCATCACCAGCCGAACTGCGCCAGCCGCGCTGGCCGCAGGAGCCTGTGCACAACAGCGAACGCAAAGCAATAACCGAGTGAAAGAGCCCGTGATGGGCAGGCAGGTCTCAGATAAAGCCCACGGAAAGTTTTCCTCTCTAAAATAGTAAAGGCACCAGCATCCTCAAACCCACAGCGGGAGGAATGCACGCAGCTTGCAGGGGAACGCCTCTCCTGCAACGAAGGCGTGAGAGTCGCAGGAGGGAAGCAGGGATGCTGAGCGTTAACGCGCA
>NW_010557263.1:1500-3060 GCF_000687285.1 Phaethon lepturus | reverse complement strand
CAAGAGCTACAAAAACGGGTGCCTGTGATCTTGCCTGGTCAGTCTGATTCTGAACGCTAAATTGCCACTGAGAGGTTGTAAATGCTGCTAATCCAAGCAGATCCCCTGCATGACACTACCAAAAAACAATTGCCTTAACAGTCTTTGCAGCTATGCTATGCCCAGGAAAGCAAACTGGTTAAAAATTGAAGTAGATCGTAAAAATAAGAACAGTAAAATTCTAAGCAACAAAGTTAATTGTGAAAGTTTAGTAAACAGTTTCAGGAGTTAACTTTTTCAGGTTATCAAGAAAAACATATTCTTATTAAAAAAAAAAAGTTTTCCTTAATGTAAGTTGCTTAAGTATCTCAGAATACCTGGAGTCCAGAACCATTTTAATACTATAACTTACACAAATTACGTTCAGATTTGTTCACAAGATACAAAGAAGCAAGGATGGTATTTTTGATCTGAACCTATGTCAGATTTGAAAACAAAATCAGGAAGTTATATGAATTCAAAGTTTAATTTCCTGTTGCCATAGTGGTTCAAGCAGCCCCAGCCTGAACAGAGGGCTACTCCCAAAATAGCCAAAATAAGGACAATTAATAGTTACTTATGGTATTCTGTGCTGTAATTAAGAATGTATTCCAGCACAAGAGTAGAAAAAGACGTTGAACTAAACAGTGCTACAGATTGCAAAATACCCTTTGTGAATGAACGCAGGGCAGCGTTGATGCATATATATCATATATAATTACATTATCAGTAAAAAAGAGTCTTCTTCAGAAAGCAAAACGAATAAACTGCAGAACTCCCATTTTTTCTCCATTCTACTGAAGATGACTCCCAAATGTCTCTACTTGTTCAGGAGAGACAGGTGTGTGATATATGCCATATGTACAGCAAATACACCCCACGTGGCAGTTTGTGCTTTGTCTTATAATTGTCTCTAAGAAACTGTGAAACGGGCAGACCAGAGATAGGAATAGTGGCCCTTTTTTCCCACAGCAGGCATATAAAACCATGAGCGGTCAGGAAGCCCCTCTCCTCACTGGACTGACTTCCTGAGGTTTCTGCTATTCTCCGTTTGTTTGCAGCCTTCAATTAAGGGACCGGCATTGACACTTTTTTCTTGACAGACACAGAAGCATTCACTGTCCCCTCTTTACCTGCCAAGTATTTTGCTGACGCAGCCATGGCTGACGCGGAGCTGCCGGGAGATGTCACACGGCCGGACCCCTTGGTGGGCGAGCTCCACGATCCTTTGGCGAACGACATCTGGGAGGGGGCGGCCATTCACAAAAACACCCCCCAGCTGATTCACACCTCCATGTCCTGAAACGCAGAGCATTCACTGTCCCCTCTTTACCTGCCAAGTATTTTGCTGACGCAGCCATGGCTGACGCGGAGCTGCCGGGAGATGTCACACGGCCGGACCCCTTGGTGGGCGAGCTCCACGATCCTTTGGCGAACGACATCTGGGAGGGGGCGGCCATTCACAAAAACACCCCCCAGCTGATTCACACCTCCATGTCCTGAAACGCAGAGGGGAGGGGGAGAAGGGCAGGAAAAGAAGAG
>NW_010557263.1:0-1355 GCF_000687285.1 Phaethon lepturus | reverse complement strand
GCTGCCTCAATGCCACTCGCCGGAGGGAAGGACCCTCCTGCATGAAGACACATCGGGCCCCATGTTGTGAAATGGCCACGGGAAGCCATGCAGCAATGCCCGGCTGCAGGCCACCTTCCTCCCGAAGCCAGCGGCCGCTGTCGCCCGACTGTGAACTCCAGGGCCAGGCCTGGCACTGCCCCATGGAGAAAAGGCTGCTCATGAGCCTCTGCCTAGGAAGCCAGCTGAAAATAAGGCTGGGTGATCGCTCAGCCTACACACTATTTGTGTCGAAGCACGGAAGGGGATACTTGAAATGAAGTATGTGCATTTTCCAAATGCCTTGGCTTAATCAAGAGGAAAAAAAAAAACAAAAGAAAGTATGATTTCTGCTCTTACAATTTACATAAATCTTGGCAGATACTATGATGAAACATGAAAACTCAGGCAAGCCCTATGTATCTTTCCTTTTCTAGCAGATTTGCACTGTTCACCTTTAGCAAGGTGAATCATCTATCTGAGGGGAAACAGGACCCCCTTAGATGAATAGTAGTGAAAGTGTGTGGAACCCATGAACACTTAATAATCACATGTATCAAGTGAGAAAATATCATTAACCCTCATGTTGTTAATCATTTAAACTACTCAGGTTACAGAGGAGCAGAGAAACATAAAAACATGCAATAGGGGCAGTACAGATGCCAATTCTGGAACAAAAGTAATACAGCAAATCTCTCTATTTGCACAGGGCTTGAACAGTACTGAGTAAGCTGACAAGCCAAATGCCTCTGTGTTAAAAAAAAAATTATACAAAGGTATTTTTATTTAAATCCTGTCATTTCACCATCAATAAACTGCTGTCAAACTTTGTAAACACCTTCTAGGACTGTCAGGACACACAATGAATCCACATGAAAATAGGTGATTCCTACAGCTAGCTGAAGCCTAGGCGAGCAGACGAGTATCTGCTCTGCCTTCATCCGTGCGAGAGGCAGAGCTGGCCTCAGGCTCGACCACCCCCCTGCAGCCCCGGAGTGCGGGGACCGGCCCCAGGGTGTTGGGGCTGCCCTCAGCTGCCCCTGCCCAGGGAGCTGCTGGCAGCGCCAGGCACATGTGGGGCTGGGACCATGCTATGGCCAGAGTGGGGACAACTTGATGGCTGAGGAGTACAGGAGCAACCCCGCAACGCTGGGCAAACGAGACGTCGGGCCTCACCTGCTAGCGGCTTTAATTGTACAAAATCAGGCAGAGCGCATGCAATGTGAACAGCAAGATCCTGTGGCGGTGGTTGTGGAAGGGGAGAGGGATGGGAGAGTGGGGAGGAAAGAAGAGGGAAGGAATGAAGGGGAAAGGGAAAGGGAAAGAAGGGAAAGGGA
>NW_010557262.1:0-573 GCF_000687285.1 Phaethon lepturus | reverse complement strand
AATCCCCCAGACTGACAGGTTAGCGATTGTATATGCGTATGTGCACTTTCCCTAATTATGGAATAATTAGGGACATGCAGAGATAAAAATTACTAATAATATTTACTCTAGACTCTCTGTTTTTTTAAATAACCTCTCTCCCTCTCTCTCGCTCACTCGCCGAGTCTTGGTGGAAATAACTTTGCAGATCCCAGTTAATATTTGTAAATGCAAGAACATTCGGCGCTGGAATATCCAGAGGGCATCCTCCCTCCGCCTTGTAATTTTTTTTCACGAGGTATTTAATATTTATGGTTCCCCAGCCCTGTGAATCAAGAGCCACCCGCAAACCCCCAGGAGCTCAGGGGCTGGGGATATTTATGGCGCTTCCTCTTTTCAATTACAAAGACACCTCACATAATTAAGTGCTAATAACCTTGTTAATCTAAAATTGATACTCTTTCTCCTGGCCATCTCTTAATAGAATTAAAAACAGATTAATAATCAAGGGCAGGAGACCTTGCGCGCAATTATGGAAGAGGGGGCCGCGCTCTGCCCTGTGGCCGTGCGCGCCGGAGAGGAGGCGGGAGCTGG
>NW_010557261.1:2530-2774 GCF_000687285.1 Phaethon lepturus | reverse complement strand
GTGGCCCGGCGCTCCTCCCCAGACAGCTTCTTCCCTGCGGAGACCGTGCGCACAACGGGGACAGGACCGCTGGCCCCTGCCCGGCCACCTCCAGCACCTCCTGGCCTCCCTGGATCTCCACCCCGTTTCCCTCACCCGATCTGTCCCCTCTTACCTACACCCAGAGGCACCCCCAGCCCCACCCTCTCGGTCCCCTGCCAGACCCCATCCCCTCTGTCCCCACCGGCCGTGGCGGTCTCGGGCG
>NW_010557261.1:0-2385 GCF_000687285.1 Phaethon lepturus | reverse complement strand
CCTGGGGATGGCAGGGGGGTACTGACATGGGGATGGCCACTGGGAGACATGGGGACGTGGGATTAGCAGCGTGGGACAGCCCCGCGGAACCCATGGGGACAGGGACATGGAGGCAGCCATGTGGCAGCCCCAGGACATGAGGTTAATGGCACAAACAGGCAGACATATCTCTGGGTCCCGCCTCCTCCTCGGGCAGCAGGATCTGGGGGTCCCTCCCCACCTGAGGACAGGGCACATCAAGGACCCTCGGGGTGGCTCTCACCGGTAATGCGTGTAGATGCTGCTGGTGAAGGGCAGTTTTGGCGTTGACCACTGGATCACGGCCACCAGTGGGACCTCCAAGCCCTGGGTGGGGGGACAATGGGTCAGAGATGTCTCTGTCACCACAGCTCCCAGCAAGGAGGTCTCCAACACCCCCACGTCCCCCTAGGCTCCCCGGCAAGGGCAAACATGACAGAGGCCAACAAGGATGGGCCCCCACAGCGAGGATGGTGGCCCCACATCCCAGCCAGGGTGGTCTCCGCTGCCCCCAGGGGAGGACAAGGACCACGGGACAAGGACAGTGTCCCCCAAGCCACTGACCAGGATGGTGGCCCCTGATCCTGGCCCAGACAACATCTCCCAACTAGGACAGTCCCGGCCCAGGATGTCCCCCAGTGTCCCCTTGTGCCTGGCCTCAGGGCAGTCACCCCTACTGCCCCCCAGCCCTGAGGGTTCCCCCCAGTGTCCCCTCACCTCCTTGGCATCCTCGGGGGGTCTCTCAGGTGCCTGGAGCTGGAAGAGGAAGTTGTGCTCCTCGAGGGCGCTGAGGGCACAGGGACAGGCCAAGCCGGCACCGGCCACACGGCAGAAGGCACCCACAGGCACCTCGCCTGAGTGGTGGCTGCAGGACAGGGTACAGGGACAGCTCAGTGACACGCGGGGACTCGTGCTGCCAGCCCAGGGCTGGCAGTGCCCCCCAGAGCTTCCGCAGGATGGGGCCAGGGAGACGGCACGGCACATCCTGAGGAAACCTGGGAGCCCCGTAGGGTCTGGGAGACAGCTCGGCAGTGACCCCCCTCCCGCCCCAGGGACGGTGCCCGGGCTGTCCCAGCACTCACCACACGTCATCAACCAGCAGCACAGAGCCATCAGGCATGACAGGCAGGTAGCTGGCATTGAAGTTGGGCAGGATCTGCACATCCCACAGTGAGATCTCCTCCTGGGACCAGCCATTGAGCACTGGGGGACAAGGACATCAGGGGACAGCGCAGGGGACACCGCTGTGGCCCCGACCAGCCCATGTCACATCCTCCCCTGCCCTGCATCCCCGCTTTGTCGCAGCCACCCCTGTCCCAGCCACCCTGGGACCCCGTCCCTCTCACCTTTGAGCACGGTGAGGTACTTCCCGGACACAGTGAGCTGGCGGCATCGCACCACGGGTGGGGGTAGCACTGTCAGCAGGGTGCTCACTGCGGGGACACAAGCGGTCAGGGGACATGGGATGTGGGGACACAGGGAGGGAGAGGGGACACAGGGACACTCCTACCTTGCGCCTTGAAGGCCCCCTGCTCCTGGCGGAAGACGTGTGCCGGCGCCCGTGTCTGCAGCAGGCTTAGATACCCGCCACCCTCCTGCAGCTCGGGCGGTTCCGTGTCCCTTTTCCACACTGTCACCACAATCTGGGGACAGTGGGGATACAGGTCACAGCTGGCCCAGGTCCAGCCCTGAGCTCCCTGCCTGTCTCTGTGACTCCTCCTGTCCCCTGCACCTACCCCAAGCGGCTTTCGTGGACCCGGAGAGAGGGGAGCAGGGCTGGATCCTGCTCCCCATCCCGAGTCACTACGCTGTCCCACACTGTGATCAAGGCCCCTTCCTGTCCCCAAATTCTACCTTGCCCTTGATGGACCCAGAAAGGAGGACCAGGGCTAGATCTCTGTGCCAGGTCTGCGGTCCCACACTGTCCGCAAAATTCTGTCCCTCATGATTGCATATTGTCCCCAAAGTCCCCTCCTGCCCTTGAGGTCCCCATGCTGTCCACAAAATCCCCACGCTGTCCCCAAGGTCCCCTCCCAGCCCCCTTCAGCCTCACCTTGGCCTTGACGGTACCAGGCGGCAGCTTGTCGAGGGAGATGGTCAAAGGGAAGATGACCTCGTCCGTGGACACGATGGGGTCCTCCACCGGTATCTGGGGACACAGCGGGGCTCGGTGCCATGGTGGCCCTCAGCCCCATCCCCCTCCACATCCCCCTTCTCCTCCTCTGTGCCGTGTCCTCCCCAGTCCTTGTCCCCACGTCTGCCCACTGCCCCTAGTCCCCCTCCATCCCCGCATCCTCTTGTCCCCCACGTCCCCCCCCAAATCCTCCCTTGTCCCCGGGTCCCTTCCCAACTCCTCCTTGCCCACAT
>NW_010557260.1:4324-16312 GCF_000687285.1 Phaethon lepturus | reverse complement strand
GGCTCCCAAGGCAAAGTGTTGTCTTTGCCACCCGCCCGCAGGGCGTCGTGCACACCTGAGGAGTTGCGTGAACAAAGGAAATATATTCCTATCGGGGCACTGATGCGAATCTGATACCCAGTGTTAGCAGGCATTTCCGATGTAAATGGAAAGGTTGAGAACATGAACGTTCAAGAAGAGCTGTGCGGGATCAGCCAAGAGGACACCCCAGCTCAGCCTCTGCTCTCAGCAGCACCCAGCGCTGGGTGCTCTTGGGGAAAATGCTCCTTCTCCGGCGTCCCTGTGCCGCAGTCTGTGGTGCAGGGATGTTGTGAGCCAGAGGTCGTAGCCACATCTTTGCACTTAGAAGTCAGGCTTTTCATCCTCAGATTTGTTTTTGTGCCATGCCAACCGATTAACTGATGTCCGTGTGGGACTCGAAGCATCTCTACATCTTCTTTGCTCCGTCCTTGTCTGCCACTAGTAAATCTGTGCCTGAACATAAATCCAGACCCACTTGTCAGGTTTTGGATATGCTTCTTTAGAGGCTCTGGGGACTACAGAGATAGGAAATTTCCATTTTGGAGATCTGTGGTTTCTACAAACTGGTGTGAAAAGAAGGAAGATGTATCCAGATATTTTTAAGATATACAATGAGAGACAAGGGCAGGAAGACTCATATTATCTCTCAGAGAAACATTTGTAAGTGGTTTATTAGAAGACAGTTCGATAAAAACCTACAGGGAAGTGCACCAGGGCATGCGGGTTCCGGGAGCCAGAGCTCCTCTCCAGTAATGCCATCTTCGTTTCCATGTACAGACACGGGAAACACCAGTTGACCAGCGTCTGTTGTGAAGGAGGACCATTCACAGGACACTGAAGTGGGGAAAAAAGAAAAAGAAAACATTATTTGGAGCCTTTAAATCAGGCTTTGTTCCTCTGTAAGAAAAACAGCTCAGCTTTAACACAGCATTGAAGCTCAGGGCAGGAGTATCTGTGAAATTGAAGTTTGCCATCAGATTGCAAGGTCGCTGCTGGTCTTAAAACCCAGAGCACAGATTTTTGTGTCGTGCCTTTTGGAGCTGCAGCAGTTGCAATGCAGCCTGAAGAAGTCTGGTGGCCGGCGGTGGGACAGCCTTTCCCCGCTCTGGAGCGGGAGCTTCCTGGTGGAGGTCTCGGGCTGTGCCAGCCGTCTCCTGGTCAGGAGAACCGCTTGCTCTCCGCCACGACCCACCGCAGCGTGTCTCCACTGCCTCGGTTCTAGGGAAATCCCCAGCTGCTTCTGGCAAAGTTGCGTGTCATCTGAAAGTGTGGGGCATCAAATAGGGGTGCAAGCAGGTATCAAAATCTTTCCTTTGTAATAACGTGACTTTATTGCTAAGAGGACGGTGAGTTTGTTGGGCGCGGCTTGGCCAGGCTTGTGTACAGGAGCACTTCTCTTGGTGTGAAGCTTCTGTCGGAGCACAGCGGCTGGGCAGGTGCCGGCGGGGGACGCGGGGCTCCAGCGCAGGGCAGGAGAGCCGGTGTTTAAACGGTTAAAATATCACCACATTTCACTTGTCTTGGGTTTCTCATAAACATTCAGCAAAGCACTTTCATTCAATCACACATATTAACTACTTAAGTTCCCCTCTCTGAGGATGTGGATTGTTATTTTATGCCAAATGTGCTGTAATTAAGTTTGACATAAGCACATGGATTAAATATGTGGTTTGGTGGGCAAATGGGAGATGGCTTTTCCTTCTGGCCATATGGAGAACACAACCAAGTGATGTGAGGTGGGGGGAGATACTTCTCTACCTTTTATTTTGTTATTCAGTGTTGCCTCTTTTATTGAATGCACGGGTTAATCAGCTAGTGCCAAGAGCATCGGCATTCTTTTAGCTACTTTAGAAGAAAAGTTAACACCAAACATTACCCTGGCTTGCTTTGTGTACTCCGTATGAAACGTGTGTATATATATACATATACATATATGATTTTTAGGGTAGAAGTGTTAGAGACAGCATATGTTGGATAAGAACAGATTATTACTGAATTGTCAGTGATGTTTTTCCTGAGATTGACCACTTCTTTTTTAATTGTCAAACTCTAGTGACAATACTGTCCCTTTCAGTGTTACTTATAACATTGTTGTGCACTTTATCATCATTTGTTGTAAATCATGTTCTGCAATGATAACGGGACCTCAGTTGAGGGCCTTTATTATTGTTGTTGTAGTAGTAGTAGTAGTCGTCGTAGTCATAGTGGTAGCAGTAGTAGTAGTAGTAGTAGTAGTAGTAATAATAATAATAATAATAATAATGTTTTACTACATCCTACTTTAATGTCAATAGCATCTAAATCAGGATATGGTTGTCATAGTGCTTGCCACTAAGCTCAGGAGAAAATGTGATACTTATTCCATAAATATTGCTATCTAGTTTAAGGCCAAGTAAAAGTGACAATAGTAAAAAACATGGAGGTAAGGAGATGAGTAAGATGAAGACTGCATCCTCATGATCAATGGGTGCAGAAGATGATAGTTCAAAATGAAATACCACATTTTAAATGCCTTAGGAAAACATTAACTTTCCATGTTTCTTAACATATCCCTCCTCTCCTATGAAAGCTGGCTCTAGAGTCAGTTATTCTTGGTGTATTCATTTATTGAATATTTATTTCTTTTCCTAATTCTCTGTATTTTCAGCAGTTTTGCTATCAATTAATTGCTATTAATTTCAGTGTAATTAATTTTCAGTTCCTGAAATCTGCCATCTGTTATAATATCTTGCACCTCATTGTTTAGAAATCAACTTTTTGGTCAGTAGGCCAAAGTTATTCATAATTTTGGGTATGCAGCTTGAAATGCTGCAAAGGGCCATGATTTTCAGACACTCATTGTTATCTAGCGGCTGAAACTACTGTGTCTTAGAAAAGGACCTAGGCTCATGCTAGGTAACTGAACATGAGCGTCGTAGTGATGTGTTTGTGAGAATCATAGAAGAGTTTGGGTGGGAATGGACCTTTCAAGGCCATCTAGTCCAACCCCCTGCCATGAGCAGGGACATCTTCAACTCGACCAGGTTGCTCAGAGCCCCGTCCAACCTGACCTGGGATGTTTCCAGGGATGGGGCATCCACCACCTCTCTGGGCAACCTGGGACAGGGTTTCACCACCCTCATGGTGAAAAATTTCTTCCTTTTATCTAGTCAAAATAAAGACTAGAGAGCTAACGAGGTTCTTGGCCATGTACCAAATGGGCATCATAACGTGTGAGGCTACTGTCAGGGTTGCAGCTCTCATCGGTGAGTTTAGTTTTGGTGAATGTGGTATGGAAAATGTACTTTGCAGTGAAAAACTGACTTATCTAGGTATTTTATCCAATTAAACTAATAGACTGTTAGGACAAGTTATTTAGGGGGATGAAGGAATCTATGTCACTTAGCATTTTTAATTGAAGATTGAATATCTTTTCAAAAGATACGCTGCAGCTCTCACAGAGAGGATGAGCTTGGTGCAGGAATGAACAGAACAACAATTGCATTTGTGCACGTGGGGCAGCTGAGCTAGCTCTCACGAAACAAGTCTATCATGCACTGCATTTTGGTGTGGGATAACTCTGTGGGCAGGTATGGTAGCACAGGGGAGGTCCCGATAACGTGAGGACCGGCTGTCCCACGGGCTTATACCCAGCAGAGGTAAGTAGCTGTATGGCCTCCAGCTGTGGATCGAGTTTGTCAGCCCTCATTCAGGAACCCCTCACCATGAGCAGCTGTGCTTCAACCTTCAATTATCTCTTCTGACATGGAAATCTATTGCTCTGTTACAGGTTTGGGGGGGCGGAACGTAAGAAAGAAAAGCCGTTCTTTCCAGAGGAGACAAAGGAGGGAGGAAAAAGGAATCATTAGTTGGCTGAGAGCTGAAAGACCCATAGAGGAGGTGCAGGGAAGAATATTGCACTGGTTTTAACAGTGGGCTTTGCAAGAAATTACTTCTGTCAGTGGTCTTGCAAATGGACTAGATAGAAAGAGAAAGGTGAGCCGGGAGATTGCACTGATCTTCATGACGTTATTATCATCCTCTTATGTACTGGTACATGCATAGTTGAATTTTGGTTGGTTGGTTTTGGTTTTGTTTTTTTTTTTTACTTAAAAACACAGTCTGATGTATGTGCTGACTTGAAAATAGGAAAATAAGAAATAGCAAAGCTGGAAAAGTCTGCCAAGAAATTAAAAAAAAATCACAGGATTAATGCATCTTCCGTATTGTACGAAAGGGTTATCTTCTGTATCTACTTGTTGTGTGGACATCCAGTGAGATGTCACTTCTACAGGGCAAAACAATGGAACAAATCTGGAAATGTGAGTGTTCAGAGGAACTTACTACTTGAACTACTTCTGGTGGCAAAGAACATAATTTAAGGTTATTCTATGTTATATGTCTTCAGAACAGACTTTTTTGGCTTACAACTGCTGTCAGTTCCTCTGGCATGTACTTCTGAAACATTCAGCAATAGCTGCTCAGTCAAATTAAGCAGCAACCTCAAATATAGCTTATTTTTCTCCATGCAAAAAGTTTTAATCATATCAGATACGGAAAATGAGCTCACTCAGTTTTCTGCAATTTCTTTCACCACAAATTGATTGGTATAAACAGGGTTGCTTTTTAGAGACTGTACATAAACAGAGCAACGCTGGGCTGCAAAATCCTCAGGGAACAACTAAGGAAGATCGAGTTCAATAGTCTTTTTCTTCAGAAATAGTCATATTTCTGTGTATACATAGTCATCAATTTCAGAAATCTGAAATTTTGTTGAAATGTAATTAATTTCAATTTTTCTAAAAAAAAATACCTTTTTCCAATGAGACATCTTATTTCCAAAGTATCTGGAAGAGAACTAAGACCAATTCCTATCTGAGCATGTCTTCTGTATGGTCCTTAGACACAAAGGTACATTACCGAGGTCTTGGAGAGCATTACTAAGCGCTCCCAGGCAATGGGCAGTTCTTGTGTATTACAGTTACCCTCACGAAAGATTTGGCACCTAGGAAGGCTCATAGACCATCATCAAACCGTGTTCGTCTCCTAAGAGAGACATCAGGAAGCCAGTTCAACAGGTGACGAGGTTGAGCAGTCGCTAGTTTTGTCAGTCCAGGCATAATAAATCTCCTGAGGTTTGCAAAGGCAGCTATGCCAAACTATATTCTTCCTCTTTCTCCAAAAAGCACCGTAACATTCATCTACAAAGTTAGAATACTTAAAAAAAGAAGTCAAACATTTTGACATGCTGTGCAGCAAAAGAACAAATTGCTACGATGACTCATAAAAGCCAAACTCCCAAACTGAGGTCTGGCACTGGGTGCCAGACTGCGGGCGCGAGCGCGTCCCACTGCCCTGAGCTGCTGAGCCTGGTCCTGTCGCGGAGCCAGAGCAACGTTGTTTGCTGCTTCAGGAGAGTGGCTTCGAGAGCTGAATACCCTTGTATCAGAGAAAACATGGGTTTAGACTTGCTGATACAGCCTAACAAACAGGCCATAATTCTATGTGACTTGATACCATTCTTTGAAGCGAAGAAAAGATTCTCACCAAAATTGCATTACTCATTTAAGGAAGACAGAGCATTGGTTTATGCCGGTTGAACAGGCAGGCGGGTGTTTGAAGTTGAGCCTGTATCTGCATGTGTAATCTGTAGCAAAAATTTTGGCAAGCTCTAGTCCTGCACCTGAATAAAACTCAATTCGTACGTTATGTAGGATAGTTCCGTGCGACCCCATCTCCAGAAGTCCCTCACCACCGGTGGACGGAGTTGGGAGGGACGCAGCCAAGGAGGGGAGGGTGTCCCCGTATTTTTTTTGGGGTGGCCCGTCCCGGCCGCGCGAGGGAGGTCCTGCTCTGCCCACCGCTCCCCGGAGCTCCCACCTGCGGCCAGTGTCCTTAGACGCAGATGTGTATTAAAGGAGCTTTGTCCTCAACTCTTTGTCCACACAGGGCTTGCACGGAGCACGGAGGCGGTGGTGGGGCCGCGGGGGCGGCGGGCGCCCCGGACGGTGCCGTGAGGCTGAAGGTGCGAATGTCACGCTGCCGCCTGCTGCTAGTTGTTCGTTGGTCGGGTCCGACAACCTGTCTGTGACAGCAACGGCAGAAGCAAACACAAGTGGGACTTAAATTTGGAGTCTCTGCAGGGGGCAAGTCTGCAGGCTCTCTCCGTGCCGCCCAGGAGGGGCAGAAGAGTTATGCCGGGATTTAGGAAAAGTTCTCATTCCCGAGGGAAAAGAATCACTAAAGTTTCAGACGGCCTGTTTGGTTATATGGCTGGCATTTGGGGGGAGGTTCTGTTGGGGTTTTTTGTTGTTATTTTAGGTGGGGTTTTTTACGGCTAAACTCTGTAAGTTACTGCGCAGCGGGGCGGAGGGGGAGCCTATCCTGCAGCAAAACGTTTGGGTCTGCATCCCAAAAAGAGAGGGCAGAAGGTTGGGTTTTGCATATACC
The DNA here is from genome assembly GCF_000687285.1 of Phaethon lepturus. Lineage (NCBI taxonomy): Eukaryota > Metazoa > Chordata > Aves > Phaethontiformes > Phaethontidae > Phaethon > Phaethon lepturus. The sequence continues at coordinate 9,862 of NW_010557260.1, read as the reverse complement.
TTTCTCTTCAGAGAAGTCAAATTTTCTGAGAAGAAAGCAGTTTTCTCATAAAACCATGACCGTGGTTCCCTTTAATATTCATATTTCTTTTCTGCCAAAGAAAAGAAACTGTCCCCACTGGTCCTTATGAAAAGTCAAACAAAAATCAGACGTAAAATTAATGCCTACCTGGTCTATTAGCTATTTTCTTCATAGAAATTAAAACATTTAATCTTAACGCATTCTGTGTAAAATTTTAATTTTAAAATTCTATTGTTTCCATAGGCTGTCTGTTTTCTTGCCTTGGACAAATCAGATTCTCTTTCCTTCTCTGCTTATTTTTCTGTTTAATTTCATAATTATCCAGTGTAAGACAGATGCCCCAATTCATTGAGGCACATAGACTTGCATTAAAAATCCATATCCATTCAGGAAGGATATTAAGTGTACACATAAATCCTATGAACATCAAAATTAATCATGTTGCTGAAATAGGTCCATTGTCATCTTGCTTTGAAAACTTTTCTTTTATTGCTTCATTATACTCAATTCTGGCCAATGTTTCTCTCATTCCTTATTTGCCCTGCTGAAATTAAGCATAATTACTATTCATTTATTAGGGTTAATTTTTGTACTATTTAAAAATCTAACTGAATTATGATCCTTGTTGCCTGTCTTCCCCTTAGCTACAGCTAGGCCTTCATTATTATTTGCACGTAAAAAACCAGAAAAAAATTATTTTGATATGCTGTAAGAAGCATTTTCCAGTATCAGATCCTCAAACCTCACTAACTTACTGCTTTACAAATTACCGTTCATGTCAGTGTGACTTACAGCCCTCGTCATTAGTGGTTCCCAGAATATACATTTCTTTAGATACTTTATCAAGAATTGCTATATAGTATGGAGACTTGTTTCACATACGTAATTTACGTGTTGAGTCACTGTCACAAATTTAATTTTGAGTTTTAACTGGCACAATGCACGGTTACATGGTTTTTCCTATTTCTTCCTGCTGGGGTTTCACAGTCCTTTCCTCAGATCGGTTAACTTCTCATTAAATTAGCTCATAACAGCAGACAAGTGCTAGTTGACTCTGTCAGCAGATTTTGGTTTTCTTGTTCTTAAGCTACACTCGATACGTACCCTTGGTTCCTCCATTGTCTTTCAGTTTGGCAGGCACCAAACCTCCCTTTCGCACGAGCTCACTGTTGGTCTTCCCCTCTTTGGTCTCCTCCAGCAGTCTTCTCCACAGGCTTACCTCCTCCACCTTGCAGTGTTCAATACCAGTGTTGTTACTTGTTTGTTTGAACGAGCGTTATGATTCCCTACAAATCCAAACATTTTTAAGAGTATCATAATTTTCTAAGCTGCTGAGCCCTGAGGTAATGAACAGGGCTCTTCCTATGCAATTGCTTTAATATCCACGTAAACCATTCCGCTTTGTCTTGCCTTCCTGGACATGACAAGAGGAAATTTTCCTCTCAGAGGAAAAATCTCCAGGGCAGATTTAAATTGGATATTAGGAAAAATTTCTTCACCGAGAGAGTGGTCAAGCATTGGAACAGGCTGCCCATCTCTGGAAGTATTCAAAAAACGTGTGGATGTGGCGCTTCAGGACATGGTTTAGGGGGCATGGTGGCGTTGGGTTAACGGTTGGACTTGATGATCTTGAAGGTCCTTTCCAACCTTAGTGATTCTGTGATTCTGTGATTTTTTGTCAGACCTCCACTTATTTTTTCATGTGTCATGGATTAAGACTGTCACGTAAAGTGTTGGGGCCTCCATTTCTGAATGGAGGTCTGGAAGCCTGTCTGATAGATGTCATTTGGGAAATCGGGGCTTGGTACAGGTTTACAACATTGTTGTAAGTTAGATTTGGTGATCTAGGAGTCTTCACAATGAGCATTGCTGAGGCGATTTAAAAAAAATTACTTCCAGTGCAATAATGTTAGTTAGTATTAAGCATATTTCCATCCTTCACCGCTTTGCTAACGCACGTCAAGTGTTGACCTTTTATTACATATTTAGGACGATCCCATGTACTTTTTAAAGACCTGCAGCCGAACTTCATCCCAAGTCTTCTGAAGACTTTCCCATTTCTCAAAGACATACTAAGGATTAGCCAGAAGCCTTTGAAGAGTTTCCAAATGATTCCTTTAAAATTATTAGATACAAGTGTTCAGATTTGGTAATTTATATTTAACAGAAGCTATGTAGCCTACACCTTTACTATTATATGATCTTGATTGTATATTTACATCAACTAGTTTGATTTCAAATGTGCACCAGGAATGTCTTATTCCACAGTTACTGACATTTTTACCCTCTCTGCTTAGTAATGGTTAATTATTGCACATAATAATCAATTATTAGAATTTCTTGTATCAAAGGTGAACTTCCAAAATCTGGTTTTTTGTTTGTGAGCGTTTTGTTGGTAGTGCTTGGTACACTTGACTTTTCTTACGAGTTGTTCACATATATTAGCTTTGGCTTATACTAATTGTCACAGATGTTTCCTTGTTTAATTTGTTATACTTTGATTCTTGTTTTTTATAACTGCTTTCATATCCTCTTTTAGCAAAGATGTATAAACTTCCTTGTGAATAAAAATTTGCAGCTTTTGGGGCACCAAGTAAATTATTCTCAAATGTTGGCCAGTTTTCACAGAAAGTTTTCAGGTTATTTGTTCCAGCCCCTATTCCACACAGGTGTCTTTAGGGTTGGGATAGTCACTCCTTTCAAACACATGTGAATAGTGCGATGTTTTTTTAAGGAATATAACCAGGCTTGGCTATTTCTGCTTATGCACTAGTGCATTTAATTAACTCTACTTTTGCCCACTAGGATGAGGGTCTGGTACTAAACTGCCACGTCACGGCAATGGAAGTAGCACAAGTTACATCAATTTTTCAGTGATCTCCCACGCCCCATCCCCCTTTTTTTTCCTTTTTCTGGTACTGGAAATGGCTGAAAGCAAAACCTAAATGTTTAAACATCACAGGATAAATAAAATAGCTTCTATTCTCTATTAATATCCCATGGTTCTGAACGTTTACGTTGAGAATCCTGGGAAAACATCCAGAAACATTTTTCTGCGGCTAGCAAAGCCAGTCTAGAAAAGGTCCCTGAAACGCTGCAGAGCATTTGCTGGCTGCAGCTAAACCCAGCGCCAGTTGCCCAGGCTGGACGCGGCCGCTCAGCTCGCGCCCGTAAGAAATGGCAGAGGGCACGGGGAGGGGACCTGGACCCCGGGGCAGGACCCATCTGTCTTGGGCAGAAGTCAGCGGTGCTGGAGCCCTGCCCCAGGTCCCACAGCTCGGACGTTGCCCTTAATACGCTTATTTTCTTGGAATTGAGCGATGGACGAGTTGGTTGGTTTGATCTGGCACATTACGGTCACTGCATGTGTTTGCTTAAATATCGATGTCAGCCAAAAGAAGGGGGGTTTGGATGCATGGGTGGGTTGGTATGGTGTGGAACCAGGGGTTCTCCGCATTACGCGGTGGTACCACGTGCCTGCATGAATGAGTGGCAAGGTGGGTGTCGGTCTCTTCTCCCAAGTAACTAGTGATAGGATGAGAGGAAATGGCCTCAAGTTGCGCCAGGGGAGGTTTAGATTGGATATTAGGAAAAATTTCTTTATGGATAGAGTGGTCAAGCATTGGCACAGGCTGCCCAGGGTGGTGGCGGAGTCACCATCACTGGAGGTGTTCAAAAAACATGTGGACGTGGCACTTCGGGATATGGTTTAGTGGGCATGGTGGTGTTGGGGTGTGGTTGGACTTGTTCTTAAAGGTCTTCTCCAACCTTAATGATTCTGTGATTCTGAGTGTCGTGAGCTGCTGTGAGCTGTGCAAAGTGCCTGTCCTGCCTCAGGGCCACGACAGGCTCTCCAGCTGCTGGAGAACATCCTTCAGGTTTGCTTTGTTTGAACCGATCTGAAGGTTGTATGAAGCTGGTGGGTGGCCTTATGCTCACTATGGGTGGCTGTTTCTGGGAGCACAGAACCTGTGGGTGAATGCAATGCTCTTACTTCTTGTAAAATGTCAGCATTAACCCTGCAAAAGTTAGAGTAACCGGAGATACCTTAGGATTTCTTGCACTTGTGCATCTCATCTTTATCTTCCTAGACTTAATGCTTAATTTTCCCTTAAAGAAAAGGCAGATTTGTTATTTATTTTATTTAACTTTTTAAAAAGTTTTCCACACCACCGAGGTAAGCATGCCAACATGTACACAGGGACTTGCCGGGAGGTGTCACTGGCCCTGCCAGGATCATGTCAGATCTGTAGCTCTGTAGGTCTGAACACACATCTGCAGGCTTGTTCTTGAAGAGACTGGAGACACGTTGTCGTTCTCATGGTAGATGTTGTGTTTAAGAACCCCGACAACTTACATTAGCAATAGAACTACTAACTACTTGCACTTTGCTACACGTAATATAAAGTAGGACGATTTTCCAGCTTTTAAATATGTAAAAATTATTGAAAACCTACTCTGTTTGCTTACTGGTCAATGTTTAATCATATGTAAATATTTCACATAAAATCTAAAACAAGTTCAGCAAACGGACTGCTTCATGGAAAAAGTTGGGATATCTTTCAGATTGGTGAGCATTGTTAGGTACAGGCTTTTTGCTGGCACGTTTGTTTCTTTCTTTGCCTAGATCGCTGCCACACCATCAAAATCTTTATTTCAAAATGCACAAATCTTTACTCAGAGCCAGGTAGATTCATGCCTGCTCAGAAATCAGCACAACAGTCTCATGCATCCAACACGCTCGCTGCCAGCAGCAGGAAGGAAGCAGCGCTGTAAGCCCAGCCGTGCGCTATCATGTGCAAAAGGTTACTCAGAAGGTAAAAAAATCACACGCAAACTTCTCATTTCTAAGTTTCTTGTCAAATGGTCTCCCTGGATGCACGTTTGTGGCTCTGACACGCTCCGTAAGGACTCCATTGTTCCATGCGCTGGCCTTACACGTCTGCGCAGAGTGAGCAGGGACGGCAGACGCGGCGTGTAACGTGTGAGGGGTCCGATGCGTTTATCACCGTTTGGCACAGGCGTCGGGAATTAGCTGCGGCACACGGCAGACGAGAATCTGACCCTCGTCTCTTCTGAGCCTTAGAGCTGGTGTGAGCGCCGGGGAAGTGCGGAAAAAAAGGAACAGGAAACAGATGGGAGATGAGATTTCTTAAAACGCCACAAATTTCTGAGCCTTCTCAGCCCAGTCTCACACCTGAGAAAGGCAGGGCGGCACAGAGCCCACGGCGTCCTTACACACGTGCGAGAAGACAGCAAAAAAGCAGAGGGACAGAGCGAATGTTCAGGTAACAAAGTGAGCACAAGGAGCATTTTTCTCCTCCTCTGTGTCTTTGAAAAAGATAAAATACAAAAATTTTTAAAGTCTACTTTGGTATCAGCCAGTGAGAGTGTTTCAGCGGCCCTGGCTTTGCCCAGCACCGGCGGAGGAGCGCGCGGGGACGGTCCTCGCTCGCGCGTGCAGTAGCCCTGGAGAGCAGCGGGGACGTGGCTGGGAGCGACCGGTGCCTTCGCAGG
>NW_010557260.1:0-4223 GCF_000687285.1 Phaethon lepturus | reverse complement strand
AACCCCAACCGTCCCCCCCGCCGCCTCCCCTCGCTCGCTCACAGCTGCAGCCCTTCTCCACGGAGCCGGGGGTGCGTTAGGCACCGTGGAGGAAGAGGAGGAGGAGGCCCGTGACGTCCCGCCAGAGCGGCCGGCCGGGCCGAGGGCACCGGGAAGCGGCTCCCCTTTTCGCTGCGGCAGTTTTTACTTAGGGTGATTGTGTTGGCAGTTTTATTTATATTTTCCTTCAGAGTGGGGCTGAGCTCTTTAACCACGAAGGGAAATTTAATCTTTTTGCTGATAAGACGGTAAAATACTGCAATCCGGCTGACCTCCCGAAAACAGATCCAAACAGCCGGGCTGTCCAAAAATCCGAGACACCCCTCCCCCTGCCCCGCAACCGCATTTCACTTGTGACCTTAGGCAGCCCGTGGCCAGACGAGAGCCTTTGAACACATCCCCGGAGCAGCAGCGATTAGAGGCGCTTTGATTGCCCTGCTCCCTGGTGCTGGGGGCTCCCGAGAACCCCGCGCCCCTGCCCTCCTCCCCGGGCGCTGCTCTGCGCGCTCGCGGGCAAGGTTTAAGGCAAAGCTCCTTCCTCCCCCGCCGGCCCCCTTTCATTTTCGTGGAGCGTATTAAACCTCAAGACGTAGTTAACACTAATCCTGATTTATTTAGGATTTATCTGCATTATTAATTCCAGTCATGTTGTGAAAAAGTACTAAGGGTTCCAGTTTGTATGTAAACTTCGGCCGTTTTGCAGAGAGGTTTATTTGAATCTTCTCCTTGAAGTGATATTTTAACCAAAATCTCAGCCTTTCCCCTTTTTAAAACACTTCAGATGGGAGTTAGACATAATAATTTGATTTATTGTTATTTTTTTCTTAGTAAATACCCTCTTGGACTATTTTATGCATTAATCTGGATTTGAAGTGGATTTAAACATTTACAATGCAAAATAATTTGGGTTAAAAATAATCCCCCTTGATAAAGCTAAAAAACCCCCACAACTGTCAGCATCTCTGACAGCCAGGCATCGGCGGTGATCCTTGAATATGCAAATCGCGGCAAGGAGAAGCCTGAGCAGCAGGAACCGACCATGGCGTCTCCTTTGAGAGTCCGGTCAATCAAACATCTCGACCCGTGAACAGTATGAAGAATCTGGTTCTTGAGCTTCTAAGGCTCAAAACTAAACTCACTCCTCTCGCTAAGTCTGTCGTTGGATCTCGCTGCTCAGACCGTGCCTGCTCCCTGCTCTCAGTCCGGGATTTTGCAGGAGGGGAGTATCCCTGCAGGCTCCGTGCAGCGTGGTGGGCAGCACGGGACCGCAGCGCCCGTCCCCTGCGCTGGCTGACAACCCGCAGCCTCGTTCAAAGGCTGATGAACTCCACCACAGGACTGGTTACAGGTTTCTGCCGGCCAGCATGGCTATTGGAAAGCTGTAGCAGGACTAGCTCTGACAGTTGGAAACCTTTAGTTGCTGGAACTCTGGTTACCGGTGGCTGCGGTATGTCTGGGAGCCCTTGTGCCACCCAGGCGGCCGCCCTCTCCCGCTCCCCTCTCCCAAGACGATACAGGCTTTATTCAGCCTGTGGTTGGGGTCCCGGCCAGAAGCCTGCCCACCCACCAGTTCAGCCTTGATTTGTGGAAGAACTGTTGAAAACAGGTGTATATCCATATCGTCACTGGAATCAGTGCTGATTTAAGCAGTGTAGGAAAGATCAAACCTAAAGCTGCTGAAGCCGATATCCCATTCTCCTCAACTTTGTGCAGGACTACCAAGCCCCCATATAACGCCATCAACCCAGGACCGGGAGAGCCGCACACGCACTCTGGAGAGCTGAGACCGCCTCCCGCCTTCCGGCAGAGCCGCCCGCTGCCCTCAGCAGGGGACTGGACGGCGGCTGTCCCGAGGGGTCTGCCTGGACTCACCGTCACCCCGACCAACCCGACCGCAGACTCCCTGGAACCCCGCCATGCAGCGCTTGGGTGTGCTGCAAGCCCCCCGCTACGTGGGACATGAGGCTTACGGATACTACCAGTAATAAGCAATCAGAAGTCATTACTATCTCAGTTTATTCTGAGCATCTTAGATGATCTGACTTCTCTTCTGTCTGCAGCTCATCAGTGGTAAGATCCCAAGTGTCTTTAGGAACTGGCACTGACACAAAGTTACTAAAATATTAATATATTTGAAGAAATAATTCTCAAATGCAGGTATTTCCAATTTACACCTTTCATCAGTGGCGGTGCCAGTATATACTTTGCCTGTTCTCCTCCCCGAGGCCACAGTGGTGCCGCTCCTCACACGCCGCCTCACGTCTATTCTAAACCAGATTGCCAGGCCTATAGGGAACAATTTTCCAGGGTATTTATTTGTTTCCTGAAGAGGCACTTGGGACACTGGCATCTCTTGATAATCTCTGCATACAGGAGCAGAACTGCAAGGGCTTCTGACAGTGCAATACAACACAGTATTCCCAAAGTAAAATTAAAACATGCAAATTATCAAAGATACAACTCCATAGCAGCCATGAAATCTGGAATATGACAAGACAGGATGAGGCAACATACAGCGTGGAGCTAACTGTCACCGCTCAGGTGGCAGAACTTGGGGCCACAATGGTTCTCTGTCAGTATTATTCTGTGCTTAGTAGTAATCAAAAGATCAAACAATGTAAGGAATTATTAAGAAAGAAGTAGAGAAGAAACATGAGGATCACTGTGCCAGTGTGTACAACTCTTACGTGCCTGCCTCTTAAATAATCTGTGCAATTCTGGTCCTATCTCAAAAAAGGTGTAAGAGAACGGGAGAAAGTTCAGAAAAGTGCAAGAAAGGTCTTCGAGGTAGGGAACAGCTTCTGGGCAGGGGAAGAGTATGGAGCAGGCTAAGTCCTGCCAGTCTGGAAGAGACAACGGGCACGCGATGCGGTGACCGCCATAGAATTGTAATTTAATGGACAAGGTAAATAGAGGATGCCTGTCGCTGTCTGTCCCGTTACAAGAATGAGGGGGCATCAAACAAAAATTGCAGCCAGAAAGTTAAAAACAAGCAGACAAAGCAATGAAGCTGTTTCTTCACACAAGACAAAGTTGTGCTGTGCAGCTCTTCCGTAGCGAGGCTACAGAGGCTGGCAGTATGTGGGTTCAAAAAGCAACTGAACAGCTTTATGGGAGAAAAAGCCATTGAGGACTACTAAAAAGTGGAACACAACTTGCAGTTCAGAAAGTCCTTTAATCACAAGTTGTTGGTGACTTCTGGGAAAGCATCACCGTCTGCTCACTTATTTCATACTCTTGCCTACAGGGCTCTGTTACGGGTTGCTGTTGATGACAGGATATAGGCTAGATGGACCATTAATTTAATTTATCTTCTTTTAATCTCTTAACTGGTGTAGAAATGTGATATATCTAGTTCAGTTACAACACTTTCCCAATATGGCAGGTCTTAGAAATCCCTAACGAATATACCATAATTACATCTTTATGCTAGCAGCTATGGTACCTGCAATCATAGGTGTTTGTCATCAGAAGAGCAGAGTCCACTGAGTCTTCCTTTCAGTCATGTCATGAATTAGGTGCATAGTATGGCTGGGGACAGATCAAAAACTGTACGTTTATCAAAATTCGGATGTTACTGTTATCCTGAATTCCAGTAATGTCTCTCACCACTTGGTTTTGTAATTTCTCTTGTTTTTTAAAAGTCATTTCAAATAGTGGAGGAGGCAGAAGGCGCCGTATGTAATCCGCAGCTCCCTCGCACTTGGTCTGGCTGCAGGATGCTCGTGCCAGCGCACAGGGTCCGGCCGTCACGCGGTGGGGAGGTGAATGTCATTGCGGAAGCTCCGGAGTTGGTCACCGGGAGTTTTTGATCAGGCTGGAAAGGCCAGTCCAGAGCTGGCCACGAACCAGCAGGCTCCCGGCTGCCGAATGGGCTGAGGCACGCGGGGCTGCGGAGATTCGTCAAGTGAGGAAAACCCGGCCGTCGGCACGCAGCTCCGCGGGGTCGGTCAACGAGCGGCCTTTCAGAGGGCTTCCAACCAGCCAACCGGCGCTCCAGCAGCGATCAACCCGTCCGCAGCTGCTGCCGGCCACTTCCATCACCTCCCAGACTGGCAGTTTTCCAATAAAGCCAATACCCCCTCCCCCGGGGTGCGGCCATCAGCAGGAGGTGGGCATTGTCCCTTTACTCCAGCAATTTGAGGACAATGTTGGCTTACACTCTATTAGCAGGCGGACGCCCG
>NW_010557259.1:12973-22745 GCF_000687285.1 Phaethon lepturus | reverse complement strand
TGGGAGGAGACCTTATCACTCTCTACAACTATTTGAAAGGGTGTTGTGGTGACATGGGTGTTAGTCTCTTCTCCCAAGTAACCAGTGATAGGACAAGAGGAAATGGCCTCAAGTTGTGACAGAGGGGGTTTAGATTGGCTGTTAGGAGAAATTTCTTCACTGAGAGAGTGGTCAAGCATTGGAACAGGCTGCCCAGGGAGGTGGTGGAGTCGCCATCTCTGGAAGTGTTCCAAAAACGTGTGGATGTGGCACTTCAGGACATGGTTTAGGGGACACTGTGGCCCTGGATTAATGGTTGGATTGATGATCTTGAAGGTCCTTTCCACCCTTAGTGATTCTGTGATTCTGTAAATAAAACAGTACATATATGAACTAATGTATAAGCTATTACTGATGTGTTGCCAACAATCTTTATAACAGTTGCTGAAAAAAGATGCCAGTTTTTCTCACGTAATGTTCTTTAGGGGCTTCAGTATTGTTTGTATGTATCCTGTTACATGTGTTCATGTTCATTAGATTTCCAGTGTGATCTTGCTTTGATTAGTCGTGATACCAGTTATGAGACTTCACGTTCATTTTAGTAAGATTTAAATACTTTCTATGTCACTCTTCTCTTTTGGGTGAAATTGGTATATATACTCTGTTATACCACCAGTTTTGCTTTTCATAATGGATGTGGTGAAGCACTTTGACATGTTTGTATGGAAGATATTCTTAAAAGTATGAAATTGTATTGCAGTCTTTTTATAGAAAACACTGAGCATTGTTGGAACCAAGTCATTCTTTTATTTCACCTTGTTTCTATTGTCATTAATAATTTATTAGAAATGATCTCATAAGCTCCCTACTCCTTTTAACTGAGGATGAATCTTTGGTGTACAGAACTTATACAAAATCTGATACAGAATAGCCCTTAACCACCAAGGGGTGACGGAAAACTGAAACAGCTTGTCATCCATGTCAGCACTTGCTGAAGTCTCATTTTGTGTCGGACTGATACATAGTGAGTATGAATGGTTACAAAATGGCCTCTGGTAAAGTTGACAGATACACTTAAATACCAGAAATTAAGTATTTGTGAAGTAAAACAATAGCAAAATCCCAGATTTTTCAGAGGATCCTGTGTGTGAGACCCTGCCCTGTGAAATTGTAATCTACAAACTATTGAACTTGCACCTATAAGCGAGAGAAGCCCTGCAAGAGAAATACAGAGAATGGCTGTGAAGCACAGAATGCTGTCATAGCATCAGACTCCTATCTGACTGGTGTGCATGCTTTTATTATGTGGTTAAAACCTGCCTCAAAACAGGGCCTAGAAGTGCTTTGTATTGATCAGCATCCGCATGAGAACTGCAAGATATGCAAAGTAAAAAGTTGGCAAGGGGTGAGGAGGGCTCTTACTCTCAACTTGACTGAATTTGATAGTTAAGTTCCAGGCGCTTGCAAATACTGACTGAAATATGTAAAACTTTCAGCTTTTCATATTCGTGGTCTCTCTTTTGCATAAGCAGATGAGAATGGGAACCACAATACCACTACATGAAGGAAAGCAGAAAGTATGCTTTTAAACTTTTTAAATCGTGTGAAGCAACATTTAACAGAAGAAATTTCTTCTGCATTTTTTTCAGCTAATGGTTCAGCTTCAGTGTTGTGACAGCAGTTGCAAAATCTTAAGAAAATTAGTTCTGCATTTTTAGGAGTAAAATGTATGACCCTATTAAATTGGTTTAGGAAGATGAGAACAGTAAGAGCTGATAGTTAAAATACTGTTATCAGTAAAGCCTTTCTCTTGGTAGGGATTGTTAGAACCTGAAGAGAAACAAATTTAAGCATGTTTGGTAACTACCATTAACTTTGTCATAACTAGATATTGATAACAGTAGTTGGGAAAGTGTAACATGCACGTATTCAAAGAAACTGCAGAGTGAGCTGCTGGTGACCCCAGCATGATGTCTGCAGAGCGGACAGTTCTGAGACTTCAGCAGAAGCCTTGGCAATACAAGCACAGGATGATAGCAGAGGTCCCTGGGCAGTTAACACAAGCGACCACCTATCAATTTGGAAAGCTGCCAAGGGCACTGCAAGAGGAGTAACATGAACAAGGATGTATGTGTGGCTTAACTGGCCGAGTGAACCATTTGGTGATGTTATCAGAAAGCTATACCCTGAAGAATATTTAGGGAGAAACAGGGACTTCCCATTGGAGAAGGCTACATGTCTTGATGGATGGTAAGGAAGAACAGGAAAAGTGGTGTAACACTGACAGAGGTCACAACTTCTTAGTGAAAAACAAACAATAAAAACGCCTACCGTGTGAGAACCTCTGCGAGTTGCCTGTACTGGATAGCACAAGTGGAATTGTCTTTACATTGCGTGTGCAAGCCCATAAGAAAAATGATTAGCTGCACAGGTGCTCTACTTGACAATAGGGTTTGGCAGAATTGATTGCTCGTATCTCGCATTGCTACCTGTGTAAATGTTGAGCATCGTTAAGGCCAATACTACTTCTGTTGCCTGTGACTGGGTCTAGTATTTCATCTAGCCCTTTTGGGGCTTCATTTGGATGCTAGAAAGCTTACAATAATTTTATAAAATCTATTTTACAGTCCAAGATTTGGTACTTGAATGCTGACATCAAAACAGCTGTAACTGTATCAGGATTGTGTGCCACTGACTTTTAAAGTCAGTGATTTAAGAGCAAAACCTTGGTTGCAGATTACACAGTTAAACTTGTGACCTGGAGCTTGCCTGCTGGCCACAGCTGGCACTCTGGCACCTGACTGGCTGCTGGCACTCTGCTTTAAGGGATGGATGTCTTATTTTTATGTATATAAACTATATCTGTTGTATATCTCTCACAAGTCAGTACACATATGTGTGAATGTATAGGCACATACAGCCTGGTGGGTTTTTTATTTGCCATATCTTTTTAATTCATGTTTTTTGTTATGAGGTATATGTTATGAAGTATGAGGTATACTTTTCAGGGAAAAATCTACTTTGTCAGTCACATAACTTTGTATGCTAGATAGCCCACTGAAACAGTTTATTCTGGCTCTAAGTAGAAAACGTAAGATTTTGCACTGTAATGGACTTTCCACCATACTCTTAAAGTACCATTGGTCAGATTTAGGGAGAGCCAGTTACTGGGTAGGTAGTTATGGCAAGGTTTGCACAGATGAAGGTAAAGAATGAGAAACCTCAAGAGAAATACTACTTGCTGGTAGGAAACCATTTGTTAGTTCTTGAGGGTACACAGTTGAAGAAAGGCACTTCCACAGCCTTTACTTTTTCCTTTGGGTAAAGCAGTGCCCACTTTGTATATCTCAGCAGTATTCAGTTAGAGCTGTCACTAGGTTCTATGCAGAGAGAGAATTCGTGTTCACAACTTTAGTGCAGTGTTTTGAGAACAGCTTGATCTGCTCTCTCTAATGGCTAAACATTTCTGTTTCTCTGATTTAGCCAACTTGGCAATAGCTATAAAAACCCAGAATAGTGCAGCTGCCTCTTGGATGATAAAGTAGTGACATGTCTGGACTTACTTTGTCTCATTTACCTGGAATCTGATGCATGTTCATTTGCACAGTAAGTAAAACACTTTATCAGTGCTTGTGGAACATGTGCATGGTTGAGTGCTTTTAAAAAGACTAAACTTAAGCTGGTTATTTTATCCTGTTTCTAAATGAAGGTGAACAAAACAATAGTGGTGGCTCACAGTACAGAAAATGGGTATTCATTTATGAATTGTTTAGCTATGTTTCAGTTCTTAGTCCATGTCAAGAAATGCTGCTGATAGGAAGTTTTTAAATCTTGAATTTTGCACAATTTGCCACATTAGTGGCAGTGAGAAAACAGCATGTCTGTCAAGCTGCTTTACAAACCAGCTCCTGTTGGTTGTAGTGCAGCAAAACAAATCCTGAAAACTGCTTCTGCATCACTTTAATTCTTTATAAGGCTTCCTAACAGGATAGAGCAATCTACATTTGTCCCTGCTGTTGAGCAGTTTTGAGAGGTGCTCCTTAGGCCCAAAACTTTCAGAATCATAAAATCATTTAGGTTTGAAAAGATCTTTAAGATAAAGTCCAACAAAATGCGCTGTTTTGAAAAATGTGCTGTTTTGAAACATGCGCTGGGTTTTTTGTCTGTTTTGAAAAACTGTGTGGAAATTAAATAATTAAACCAAATTTTGCCAAATTAGGTTACCAGTGGCAAAACACGACATGCTTAACTTTGGGAGTAAGATAAGTTATGTAGACATTGTACTAATGAATATACTACAGAGTACCTCAAATTGTTTCTAAGGTACTAATTTGCTGCAACCTTTTTCTGAAAGGATTTTCAATGATAATATGCTTCTCTATCTGTTCTGATTTAGATGGAGCATGCCAGACGACTTCGGGGCACTGACTCGTGGGCTACATTTGACCAAAAATTGAGAAGCAGTAGTGCATTGTGGTTCAGGTTTCCTGAATAGTTAGGTCTTGGAATACTTTTGGTGTAAGCAACACTAAAGTTGGGGAGGGAAGGACCTCAGCTTCCCAGAAGAAAGGGGCCTGGATACAGCTATCTTATCCTTTAAATAGTCCTAGCTATGACGATCAATTCTAATGATTTCAGTTGTAAGTACCAAAAATCTATTCAGAGTTGGAGCTTCTCCAAGTGACAAGGATTTACAAAATCAATTCTCAGATTATGGTAAACTCTTGCACAGAGGTGAATCTTGGTAAATGAGCCTGACTGTAGTAGCTCTTCAATGTGCTGAGGCAATGTGTCAGGTTTTACTACTGCAATGTACACAGACGGTATATCTTTATAATTTTGGTTTAATAATTTCAGAATTTACTAGAGACCACAAATAGCTGTTATTGTAGCTGCCCTTCTTGGTGCCAGTTTTGTCTGCATTTTAGAAATGAGTCTCTGAACCATACTTCTTCGTGCATGTATATACAAGATAATGTACAGGTTTGCATGTTAGTAATTAAAGTAATCCAAGGATCTATTTATGTGCTGCTGCTGTTTCAATGAATTAGAAATTAGAATGAAGGCTTCCATGGGGTGATACTGAAATCTATAGGGAGTTATGCTACTAGCTTTCCTCCTTATTGCTTCTAAAACACTTAGATGTAGGTAGCTTTACCAGATACTTCAATTTTTTTTTTTAAGTTTTGTAAGGCTGTATGAGGATAGGAAGATATTTATGGGAATACTGGCTTGTGTGGCTTTTTTTATTGGTGGTATTATTTTTATCTGGGAACATATTTCACAGCTCTTTCATTTGGTAAGGATCTTAACTTTTCATGTGGAAGATCCTGGTTTAGGTTATAATCTATTGGTTGACTACTGAAATTAAAAAAAACAAACAAACCTCTCAAACCTCATAGGTGTTTTTCTTCTAAATGTATTATTCTGCTTTCTATCTGCTTCTGGGTTTAACTGGCTTCTATTGTATTTATCTTTGCAAGTGTCTCTGTCTTTCTCACTGCTTCTCAATCTTCTCTAGCCTGTTTGTGAGAAGATCAAAAAAGTCTTTGTTTCTTTCCATTTTATTGTTGTAAAGCCCAAATCTGACAATTGTACCTTTATGAAAGGTAATGTCTGAACAGGTGTACCACACTAGTGCAAGTGTTCTTTATAGATCCTGGTAAGAAAGGCACTCGGACTCTTAGCATATTGATTAGAATAAAATTTGTTGGAAATAACAAGAGAAGGAAAAAAGAGGATAGCATAGATAACTTTACGTCTGTTCAGCTGCTGGAATCCCGAGTTGTACAGTATTGGACAGACATCCAGGCTTGGCAAGCTGTGCAAATCCTGTCTGGGGTGAAGATCACAAGCACTGTAGCCTTTAGAGCTTTTGTAGGATGTTCTTGGAAATAAACAGCTCTGTATCATTTCTGCTGCCAAGCAAAAGGATGTTATATGAAAACATGCTGCTTCACTTCAAGATATAATGAGACATAGAATCACAGATGGGTTGGAAGGAACCTTTAAAGGTCATCTAGTCCAACCCCCCCTGCAGTGAGCAGGAACATCTTCAACTAGATCGGATTGCTTAGAGCCCCATCCAACCTGACCTTGTGCGTTTCCAGGGATGAGCATCTACCACCTCTCTGGGCAACCTGTGCCAGTGTTTCACCACCCTCATTGTGAAAAATTTCTTCCTTCTATCTAGTCTGAATTTGCCCTCCTTTTAGTTTAAAACCATTACTCCTTGTCCTATTGCAATAGGCCCTGCTAAAAAGTCTGTTGCTATCTTTCTTATAAGCCCCCTTTAAGTACTGGAGGCTGCAATAAGGTCTTCCTGGAGTCTTCGTTTTTCCAGGCAAATTACACCACATGCAACAGGGGGCTTAATTGCCAGATGTCAAGTGGGGGCTGTATATTCTGTCACAATTAGCCTGCTGAGTTCATACAGTGGTTTCAAGTCATAAGTATAGGAGAGTGCAGGCCTGTGCCTATTCAGGTCAACTGGTATAGAATCAGAATAGTTTGGGTTGGAAGGGACCTTTAAAGGTCATCTAGTCCAACCACCCTGCAATGAGCAGGGAGATCTTCAACTAGATCAGGTTGCTCAGAGCCTCATCCAACCTGAATGCAGATCACTAACTCTTTGATGTACAATAGTCTTCTCTTTAAGATCACTGCAGCAGGAACTAAAATCACTATCACTGGTTTTAGATCAACCTACTAATTATACTGGTGAAGTCAGTTCCAACTTTTGGGGTAATTCCATTTCTAGTTGATCTATTTCTTTTCACTGAATAAGATAACCTGTAACTGAAATGAGCATCCCCAAAAAAGCCGAAAGCGCTAATGGACCTATAAACTTGCAGTCTGGAATTGAACAGACTCTGGCAGCTTGGGCTGTAGTCTGCTTTTGTTTTGTGCTTGGTCAAAGACTAAGACTGAACTGAAATATCTTTATTCCATTACTCATGCAGCTGTTGCATTCCTTCTCAATCTAGTGCACTTTACTCGTTTCGCTTGGTCTCCTTACCTGTCTTCTGGTTTCGTGTTCATTCCTTCAGAAAGCTGAGTGCACTGTTGTTGTGGATGGGTGGAATGCAACCCCACTCAAAAAAGAGAAGCAGCAATATATTTTATTGAGATGAAATAATTTGTCTGAGTTCAATAGGTTCAAATTTAACAAAGTTTTAACACTGGTTTGACAAGGTTCAGTAAGTTTGGCAAAGGTCACCTTATTAATTACTGCATGGAAGAAACATACAATGGAAAACTGAATTAGAATCAAGTTAGAATGATTCACACAGAAACCAGAGATGCAAAGAGTAAGGAGGACCCTCCTGTTGAGTCACAAGGTTCAGAGTGGACCCCCTTGCTTTCTAAACTCCTTTTGGAGCCTAGGTGTGGCTGGATCCAGTCTTAGTCTCGGACTTGGTCAACGGTTTATGTCTAATGGAATTATCCATACAATGTTTATAACAATATTGAGTAGCTACATGGATTAGTAATGCTTCATAATATTAATTCAGCATGCTATCGAGTATCTGTTGTGGGTAAAAGATTTTTCTGCCTTGGGTAAGGAAAGATCTCGTAGTATCAGGTAAGGCATCTCTAACCTTGAGAGATGTTTCTGCTCAAGGGGAGAGTCACCTGGCATGCAGTCCAGCTGCAATTCAGGGAGAGCTCAAATTGGGCCCATCCTGATGGCAATATTTATAGGGTGAAGTAGTTGGCTTCTAGTCAATAGTGTAGACAAGATAGATGTTTTTGTTTCAGCTCTGCTATCTTATTCTGTACTTTCGTTATCTTGCACTTTTGGGTTTCGAAACCGCCTTTCAAAATATTTTTCAAGACACCTTCACTCCCTTGTACGGGAGGCTTTCTAGCTCGCAAGTTCATCCCAAGGACATGAGGCCTGTTGCTCCTTAGTCAGCATGAACCAAAGTATGGCTCGGAGTCCAGTGTAGCCATCACAACTCTCAGCTTCAGTGGGAATTCATTGTTTGATTATTCTGTACCATCTCTGTGCTTAAAGTCAAGTACATGACTTTTTAAAACTGAGGAGTTGTGTAACACTTTAATATTTTTACATTTCTTAACTTTTCTGACATATTTCCTTGTTCTTTGCAGAAAAGGTACAGTTTGGCTGTTGGTCCTCCCAAAAAGGTTCCAAAAGTCAAGGGTGTAGAGTCTGCAGCAGTGCAAGCATTTCTCAGACGGCAAGAAGAAGAAAAAAGAAAAAAAGGTAACAATCTAAAATATTTCCTATGGGAGACTTTCATTGACTCTTTGAGACTTTGTCACCTTATTCAAAGCTCTTGCATATCTATTTCTGGAACTTATGCATGTAACTGATGCTGAGGGAAAGGCAGGACTAAGTAAGGACCAGAGATATTTGCATGCTTTCCTAAGGAGTTAAATATTAATCAGCTACACTAGCATTTACTGTTGGAGATTGAGAAGTAGTTAAGGTGAAGAGATATTGCAAGAAACCATCTGGACTTTTGATAACTTTACTTTAAAAACCTTGATCTGTGTGGAAAAATGGTAAGAGTTTCTGTTGTTGTGTCTTTAGCATATCAATACAGTGTGAATTTTAAATTCGTATGGCAGAGGCTTTGTTTGAGCCACAGTTTTTCCACTGTATTATATTTCCTTTAAATAGTCTATAGAAGAAACTAGTACTGTGTTGCTTCTGATGTTATTTTGTTAAAGGTAACCAAATCTGATGGACTGGATGGCCCACGGTATTCCTCCTCTCCTGGGCCAGTCATGAGCCTGTTCCTTATCCCTGCTGCCAGGTCCAGCCAGAAGCAAGACCGGGCATGAATTCCACATAAGCATGCATGCACTTACACTCTGTACAGTCACAGCAGTTGACAACAGAATAATATAGGCAGGGGATATGGTACCTTTACAGGCACCCAATCCATTTTCTAGGAATTGATGCATTTCCTGAGTCTTTCTGGTATTGGCCCCAACTCCCTTGGTCTCTCCAGCATCTGGCATTCAGACCTCTCATCCTATTCACAAGCTAGTCCAGCCGGAATTTTGTCAGCAGATCACACAGACTCAAGAGAGCATACTTATGCAGAAAATAGCTAAAAACAGTGAAGTAAGAATATAGGACAGACTGTGGAGATAGGGCACAGGGCTCTGCCAGACAAATGTAGTGACTAGCAGCTTGCTTATCTGTGGCTGGCTGCTTCTGTCTCTCCTTTACACCCCTCTACATGCACACTCAGCCTGTTTTCCAATTCTTGTCCCACAAATACTCTTTGATTCCCTCCCTTTCCTCATCTTCCCTTAAACATCTGATAGTAAACTCCGTACAGTCTGAAAAAATTTCTTGCTCAGTCTCAGAACTCCTTCCATTACTCAGAGATCCCATAAGTCCTGTACCTCCTCACACAGTAATTCTCCTTAGTTTGCATAGCATTCTGAAGAGCTGCTTTGATTGAATCATCTTAGTGAGTTTTGCAATAGCAGCATTTGACTTAATTGCTTGCCTTTGTTTGTCAGAGTAGCTGATTCAGGTAGGTTAGCTTGCCCTGTTGGCAGACCTCTGATCATTTTCTGGTCTGTTTTGAATAGCTGTTAGCCAGATATTCTTAAACTACTGTTGTAAATGGTTTATCAGTTTGGAAGAAATTGAAATAAAAAGTAGTGCTTTTGCATAACTTTTTCCTGGTTTCCTTTTACAGCACTGGAAGAAAAAAGAAAGAAAGAACAACTTTTGGCTAGACGCATTGAACTGAAACATGACAGAAAGGCAAGAGCTATGGCCTCACGAACAAAGGATAACTTT
>NW_010557259.1:0-12942 GCF_000687285.1 Phaethon lepturus | reverse complement strand
CATTCCTGTTGAAGAGAAGCCTAAAAAGAGGAGGACTTGTGAGAATGTTGCTCAGGCCCCCGAGGCTGAGTATGCAACAGAAGATGAAACTGAGCAACTGGAATACAGTCATACTGAATCTGAGCATGAGCAAGAAGAATATGAAGAGAAACCATCCAAAGTTGCGGTGAAACCAAAGGCGCCTCCCAAAAGTGCACCAGCACCTCTGAACTTTGCAGAGCTCTTAAGGCTTGCTGAAAAAAAACAATATGAACCAGTGGAAATAAAAGCAGTGAAAAAGGTAGAAGAGAGACCCAGAACAGCAGAAGAATTGAGAGAGAGGGAGTATTTGGGACGTAAAAAGAAAAGAGTAGAAATGTATAAGAAAAGTGAGAAGGAGATTAAGAATACCGGGATATCCAGTTCTTCAAAACAAGGGACTTGTCAGAAAGAATCTCTAAATGCAAAACTTAACAAAAGCTCAATAGATAAGCATTCCACACCAAAAGGCAGTCTGTCATCTTCTATGAGTGGTACTGATAAGAAATCCAAGGCACCAGCATTGACTGAGAAACACTCACGGTCATCTTCCTCCAGATTTGATCAAATGGAAAAGAACTCACAAAATGGCTCCTCAAAAAGCTCTACTGGTAGCAGTCACAGTAAATTACCTGTCAATGGTAATGGGAAGTCCAGCTCAAGCTCTCATGTGCCACCCTCAAAACCAGCAGCCAATGGGGCTCAGAGGCTACCATCTGCTAAAGAATCCAGCCTGAAAAAGTCTGCCCATACAAAATCAGGAAATACTTCAGCCCTTCAGCATGGAATCAACTCCAATGCAAAACGATCAGGCAGCAGCTTAGGAAAAGGAGGACCTGGACATCCAGGTGGTGGTTCAAGTGTAGGACCTGGGCGGTCAAGCAGCAATTCTGGTATGGGACCTGGAAGGCCAGGAAGTGGTTTAAGCTCAGGACCTGGGAGACTGGGCAGTGGCTCAGCCGCAGGACCTGGAAGGCCAGGCAGCAGCTCAAGCCCAGGACTTGGGCGACTGGGTAGTGGTTCAGGCATGGGACCTGGAAGGCCAGCTGTCAGCTCAAGCATAGGACCTGGGCGACCAGCCAGCAGCTCAAGCATGGGTCTTGGGCGACCAGGCAGCAGCTTGGGCACTGGACCAGGAAGGCCAGGCATCAGCACAAATGCAGGACCTGGGCGACCAGGCAGCAGCTTGGGAACAGGACCAGGAAGGCCAGGAATCAGCACAAGCACTGGACCTGGGCGACCAGGCAGCAGCTTGGGAACAGGACCAGGAAGGCCAGGCATCAGCCCAAGCACTGGACCTGGGCGACCAGGCAGCAGCTTGGGAACAGGACCAGGAAGGCCAGGAATAAGCCCAAGCACTGGACCTGGGCGACCAGGCAGCAGCTTGGGAACAGGACCAGGAAGGCCAGGAATAAGCCCAAGCACAGGAGCCAAGCGACCAGGCAGCAGCTTGGGTACAACTGTAAAACCGAAGTGTACTGTTGTATCGGAAACTATTTCTTCTAAAAACCTAGTCACAAGACCTAGTAATGGACAGATAAATGGAATGAGATCTTTTCAAGGACATAGACCTGTGTTTCATCCACAAGGTATAAAGTTCTAGAGCAAATAATTTTTTTCATTTAGTTATTTGTTTTGTATTTTTTATGTATATCTGAGGTCACTGAGGGTCTCTGACAATTATAGATGCAAATAGGAAGACTTGGACAAAATACCATATTTGCCTTTTAAAGAGTGTGTTCAAGAGTAGAATGTTTTTTCTGCTTTGCCACTTTTTTTATTTTTACCTAGCTCATATTCCTCAAAATATAGGCCTGGGGTGTGAGGTATTACATGAAGGAAAACTAAGCAACCTGTGATGGATGTTGGTATACAAATGCTGTTAGAAGGAAAGGAGTTGAAGGCTTCACTTCCTGTATAGCTTAATTATGCTTAGGCTTTAAAATTTTGT
Source organism: Phaethon lepturus (assembly GCF_000687285.1). Lineage (NCBI taxonomy): Eukaryota > Metazoa > Chordata > Aves > Phaethontiformes > Phaethontidae > Phaethon > Phaethon lepturus. The sequence continues at coordinate 10,973 of NW_010557259.1, read as the reverse complement.
AGTGTCTTAAACAACAGATGCTTAAAGTGGTACATGAAAAATAAAACCACACAGCAAACTTGTGACTGATATTTAAGTGTTTTGGCAAATTGACCTTATCAGTAAACAAGCAGTTGTAAAAATGTGTTTCTGAACAGAAACAAGCAGCATGGACTCTAGCAAATATGTGCCTAGAAAACCCTGAACAAGTACATAGACTTCTGTCTGGTACTTTCCTCAGGATGCAGTTGGTGATACTGATATGTAATCTTCCGTAGCGTAACTTAGAGGAAGTATTTCCTTTTACTGAGTTTCTGAGAATTGCTAGTTAATTTGAGGAAGAAGTTTTCCACCTTGAAGCCCAGAGATGTAAAATGGCTGTGCCCAAGGTATAGCAAGGAGAAGTACTGTTAAATTAATTTGATATTAATGTTATTAATTAATGATTTTTTCTACTCCCCTGTTGTTTAGGTCTTGGAAGACCACCTATTAGTTACAAGAGACAAATAGAAGATGACGATGATGATGATGAATATGACTCTGAAATGGATGACTTCATTGAAGATGAAGGGGAACCCCAAGAAGAAATATCAAAACATATTCGGGAAATATTTGGCTATGACCGGAAAAGGTAAGAAAAATGTCAATTTTAAGATATTGCAGAACAAGCAACAGAACAACAGAAACTAATATAGTTGAACAAATACAAAATGTTTTAGAAATGTGGGAAGTGCTGGTATCCACAAATGGTTTTGCATTGCAGAAATTTAAAAAGCATTAGAGCTGCTTCTGCGCAGAAGGGACCTTGAAATTTCACACTGACTGCCATGCTCTTTTGGGGAGCAATCAAATTTGATGCAATAGGACATAGTTAGAAAACAACACAGCTTCTTCAATGTCTCACCTGTATAATTCATAGCAGCCCTTTCTTATTATGGAATGTTAAAATGCTTTCTATATCACTCTGCATTATTTTAGAATTCATCAAATGTAGTTGCCTGAACATGAACTGCTAAATGCAATAGTGCTAGCTGTTCTGTAAGAGAATCTGACTTGGTATGACTATGAACTGCTGGAAAATGAAGGCTATCACCTGAGTTATTTTAATACTTCCCTCTTGTCTGACAATAAGGTATAAGAAAGCAAGCATTTGAAAGGCTCGTAACTTGCTTTATTTCAAAATGTTAAGATCTGTGTATAGCAAGGTAATTAATCTGCCTAAGAAGGAATTTGAATTCATAACTAACTTATGGTTTTTTCAGTGTACTGAAAACTAATATTTGATTTCCAGATACAAAGATGAAAGTGATTATGCCTTACGTTACATGGAGAGCAGCTGGAGAGAGCAACAGAAAGAAGAAGCTAGGAGGTATGCATGGATTTAAACTCAGATTGAAAGTGGGATGTTTATTTTCCAAGTCATGGGGCTAAGTTAGAGTGGATAATTGCTGCTTTTTATAGCAGAGGTAAATAAGCCTTACCATTTTTTATAAGAAAGCTTAGGTAAAGGTGAACTCAGCCATCCAGTAATGAGCACAGTAAATAAATCTTGTATGTTCATTCTCATGCATCACAAACTTTGCTTGGAGAAGGGAGGGGGGCAGGGTGGGACGGGACGGGACCACACACACCAAAACCAACTTATGCTCAAAAATATTTTAAAAAATACTTTCATTTGAAAGTATTTATCAAAATAAATTTCATTTGAAATGCTAAACCCTTGAATTTGTCCCAAGCATTAAAATATTCTGTTAGTTTGAAGACTGGAAGGGGATTTGTTTTTATCTATATACATGTGTTTGTGTATATTTTTATGCATTTATAAAAAGTACTCTGACAAACTTTTGTAATCAGTGATTTCAACTGTGAATATTATATATTCATAGTGGTTTTGACCATTGGTTTTGTCCTCTAGACCTGCAAAATTCCTGTGTCTCTATTACAAAACTTGGTGTTCATAAACTGACTTTCTTATTGATTTTTGACAGCTGGTGGAACAAGCTTTGTGAAAGTTGTAAGAAGTTTTTATTGATAATGGAAAATACTGGAATATACTGAGTCACCAAAATTTTTTGTTTTACTGAAATTTTTATATTCTGAATTGTTATTCAGAAAGTGTCTTGAGCATTGGAAACTTGCATCTTCTTAAGGTTATAGTCAGTGTCTCAGTGTCCTTGTTCCTCCTTGCTCCTTGGGAACAGCTGCAGCTCATGCAAAGTTATAGTGTGGTAAATGGATTTAGAGAAAACAACTGGAATTTTACAGTGATAATGCTATTGACTTAATTCTCTGCTGAAAACCTAGAGTAAGGTTTTGCAGAGTTGAATACATGGCTAACTTTTAACTACACATGCTAGCATAAAGGAAGGGAAGAGAAGAAACTTAATTTTATTCAAATTTAACTATTTTCAGTGTTCAGCTGCTTTTCACTGAGATTTTAGTTAAAAGCATTGTAACACTTGAAATGAGAAATTTTTTTCTAACCAAGCAAGCCCACTAAAATTACAGCGTTGTTAAGTTCTAAGTTGAAATTAAAAATGATTCTTCAAGCCAGAGTTTGATCACACAAATCCTTGATGTGTTTGTTTCTATTCTTAATTCGGATGACTGCAGTTTCCTGAATTCAGGATGACTTTGCTGTGCTTGTTTAGGCATAAAATCCATTTTAGAGCCTGCACTGGAGCAGTTTAGCCCAGAAGAGTTGAATCCTCATTGTCATGTGGTTGAACCTTTTGCATCGAGGTGCATGCTACACTGCCTTATGTTGCTTTGTGATGAACTACCCATGTACAAATGCACTTGGTAGGGCTGCAAATGAGGCAGTAGATCAGGAAATGGTAACTTGGACACACCTATTCCTAGTATCAAATCAGCAAGATTATCCAGCCCTTATTTATTGAAGAGGAGATCAGTGATTGCAGATACTGTTTTAAACATCACTTTCAACATACTGACTTGTAGGAAGCTGAAGAAATTGTGCAGGAACGTAGCTAGAAAGTGCTGTATTAGCAGAGTCTCTTCCATGGGCCTGTTCACCAGACTCATGGCAGATAGATGGACTGAGGGTGGAGCAGTGCTGTGCTTGTTAGCTGCATGAGTGGTGCCTCAAGCCAGGAAGTTGCAACAAAATCTTTTGCTTCCCTACTGTTTGACATATCCATTCTCTCCTTTGCCAACATAAAAGATTTAGGTGGTTCTCAGAAGTTGATGAGAGTCAATCCTGCTATGACTTGTATGTGAGAGTTACACCGGCAAGAATTGATGGATATGTTTCAGCAGCTACTTACTGGGGGGAAAAAAGTGACCTTTTGTTATTAAAATCAGTTTTTTTCACAATTTTTTAACACAAGTTTTAAATAATTTTCCCTCAAAAGATTTTATTCTAATATGATAAAATCTTAATTTCTTTTCTTAAAGCTGTATTCTTGCTATAATTAAAGAAAATTTAAGATTGTTGAACTGATCTAAAATTTTTGCTCAAATCAGCTGTAATAATTTCAGGATTGCTTTTCTTGAGGGAGGGGTAAAAGTAAAATTTCATGTTTCTTGAATAGCAGTGTGTAATGGATTTCATCTTATTTGGCAGCTTGAGGCTCGGTGTTCAGGAGGACTTAGAAGAATTGAGACGGGAAGAAGAAGAATTAAAACGCAAGAGACAGTCTAAGAAGCTGAGGACACGTTAACTGACTTATGGTGTTGACTTTGTTCATGTTTCTGCTACCCTCTGCCTCCACACATCTCTTATTCTACTTCACTTTCCATTTGCTTGTTAGAGGGCAAAAGAATATTTAAAGGGATTAAAGTACTGAAAAGCAAGGCTTCAGTTTGACCTAAATAAGATATTTATTTTTAATACTGCCAGGGTTGGTTTTTTATGAAGAAATTAATGCACTAATGCATATTATTAAGTGGAATAAAATTAATAGATGTTTCCATTGATTAAACCAGTTCAAGATGCCAGCAGAAATATTGACTAGCTATGCACTGACTTAGAACTGTGTGGGCCCGTATACCAGTAAACCAATTTTGCATTCACTTGAAAGAAAGGAATAGCATTATTGTTCCCTGATATTTCTTGAGACTTGGAGAAATTGCTTTATAGCCTACTCTGTCTCCCAACTTGAGCCTCAAAGTATTGAAATATCACCTTCTGTACAGAAGCAGCTTGGGTGTAAATTCAGCTGTTGCAACAGATGTTCAAAGCAATAAAGTGCTCTATATTTTCTGATTTGAGGACCCATAAAAATAATTTGAACCTCTTCATTCCTAAACAGGAAAGTGCATGTCATTTGCAAATTGTACAGTTATAAAAATGGCCAAATGATTACGTTGGCTGTTGCTGTGTCTGGAATTCCAATGCCAATCTAATTCAGTATGATAAATGCACACCCTGAAAACAGGAACTTCTAGTGTTTGTATGTAACTTGTGCTTTTGGGCTCAAGCATCTGCTTGGGAATTCTTTTCCTGCCCTGTAAATCTTCACATTTGTTTAACAGCTTCTGCTGCTTTTACAAATTGTGTATGGTGCACATGTTTTTTCTTGCATTAAACATCCGATGTGTTAAATGATTTAAAATGTGAAGCAGTCATTTATCTAATTAGATTTACTATTTAGAAAGCACATCAGAATTAAGTTTTCCTAGATTGTATTTGCAGCTCTTCAGTACTAACAACTTCATGTTAACTAGTTAATACTTGTGATTAATTTCATCAAACCAAAAATCTAAAGTGTTATGTATATCAGGAAAGTTAGTTCAGTTACTTAATGCCCATATTTGCACATTATTTCTAACTATGCACTTAAAGACTGTTTCTTTCAGTAACTGAATTTGTTTACAATCAGCACAGGGCTCATCTAAGTCTACGGGAGTTATACTGAGAGTCTGAAGCTCAAATCTGGTGTTGCATCTACTTTGATTTCCCCAGGTTGCTCTTCAAAGCTCACCAGTATCAGTACTCATCTTTGCCTCAAGTGCCAGGACTCCACTGATAGTACCTCAGGCTTCAGCTGCTGAGGCTGTTATGTTTTAATGCTAGAAGTACTTGGAGAAGTACAAAAAGGGCTTTGGGTGGGTGGGGTGGGGTGGAGAAAGTAAAAGAATAAAAAGAAAAAATTACCTTGTAGAAAAATGGCAGAGGAACCTTTCCTGTCAGGGGCAATTCTTAACAGTGCTGCTTCTAGGAAGCAGCTAGAAAGCTGTAAGGAACAATCTTGGAAGCTGCTGAAATTTAATCATCTGACTCTTAATGTAAGAAAAAACAGATTTGCTTTTTCAAGATGTTTTCTGTCAATGGTGTAGCATTTCACTGCCTCAGTAAAACTGACGTGAGTGAGCTATTGGGATAGATTCTGTAAACTAATTCAGTATTAGCTGACAGGGAGCCCAAATGAAGATACCATCATTGCTCCTCTGTATTTTTAACTTTGTACATTAACAAAAACTGTTTCTTGGTGTACACACTTGAGACCATGCAAGATAGTGTAACCTCACTGCTTGTCTAGAAGTGAGCTGTATTCACTCAGCTTCATTGGGACCATCTAAAATTCTTGGTTGTTGTTCCTAGAATTATCTGTTCAAGACAATGAACCCTGGGACATTAATGATAAAGTTACTGGGGTTTTTTTTACTTCTTTTTAGCTAGAGAAAGGCTCTAGGTCTGTCAACCCAGATGGCTATATCAGCTGTGAGCAACTTCCTGCCTGGATGGGGAAAAAAGTCTCTTATGAAGCAAAAGAAATATATTAATTCAAAATTGGTTCAGTTGGGAATTAATTCTGCATTTCAGATAAATATAGGTTAAATAAACATGATTATTTCTCCACTTTCTGATTATTTAACCATGCAAGATAAGTTAAATTTCTTAATCTGCAAAGCACTTTGTCATTTGTCTTTTAGATGGTGATGGGAATGTACTCTGCTAGCCTCCCTAAGACATTATATAACTGTTTCTTCACACAGTGATCATTGCTTAAATTTTTTCTATTTCATATGAAGAAATATTTGAGGACACATTTGTAATTTTACAGTCAAGAAGTACTTGCCCATAATTGGCATGGGATTCTAATGCTTTTCAAATTTTGTACAAATGTTTGGGTTTTAATATGTCTGCATTTGCATATTTGTAAATCAGCTAGGAGGGAACTAAATTTTTGTTTTTCAATTCCTGACCTTGTATCCAAAAAACGTGTTTACTGTTTGCCAGATTAACAGTATTAATCTAACAAGGGTACTTCAGTACTTTTCCAAAATGCATCTGAATTTGAGGTTAAGAAAAACTGGAAGAATGCTTATATTGGTTTATGAGGATCTGATGTTAAGCTAATGATTTCATTGTATTTAATGAAATTCTGGTTTGGTTTCTAGATTTTTAATTCACTGTTTGACAATGTGCCTTTTTTTACTAAATTGTGTCGAAAAAGTAATGAATGTAGGAGTATCAAAAAGTTGGTTGGTTTCTGCTGTCTCAGATTCTATATCCTTAAACTTGATAGTGTGAAACAACATGCTTTTCATAGAACCCTTCCAGGTCTGGCTTTGATTGCACAATTACAGTAGCTACTTCTTTACTGCTAATGCTAAATCAAATGAAGGGCACTTTCTATTGATGACTACTTTTTGAAAATGTCTTGTATTTACACTTGAGCTGTATTTCACTTTACAGCGACAACTTTTGGAGGCCAGGGTTTTGCATATCACAGGAAGCCTTAGTGTGCAACTCTGTGCTGTGCTTTAAAATAAAAATCTTTCAAGAAGTATATGAGATCTCTATGGAAATCTGGATTTATTTTTGTGTAAAGCCCAAAATATTGTCCAGGAAAACGAATTTTCTATTTTTTTTGCATTTTGTAACATAATCTAGTAGCTGATGCATATTTCTAGATATAGCATATTTCTGGAGACCAAAACATGTCGGAAAGAAAATAAATATGAAGAGACTGGTGTTTAAATTGTGATGAATGTACTTCTATTTATTTTGGTGAGTGGGTGTGATGCAATATTAAAGTGTTAGTGTGTAAATAAGGGTGCTTGTAGTTTTAGCCAATGATTTTGTTTTCCTTTGGGGATATCACTTGTGCACAATGTCTTTTTACACAATGTGACAAATCAGGTTAAAAACTCATACATAGCTTAACTGTTTTCCGGTGCTGTCAAGAAAGTGTATACTTTTGCACACACCAAATGCATATAAGTTTTGCAGAGTATGTATACAATAAATTACAGGCATTAAACATTTTGCTGCTATTTCTCATTGGTTTACTTCATGGAAGATTTTTCAGAATTCTTTTCTGCTGGTTTCCTCTGAGCTGTTGCATACAGCAGTGTTAGGCTGAATGTTCTCCAAGAATTGTTCTCTTGTTCTCATGCAGCCAGCAAGAATCTATGAAAAATTAATGGAGTCACCTAAGCATTCAGAAAAGATGAGAGTGTCATCGGTGTCTCCTGCAGTTTAGGCTTGTGACATAATATATATTGGGAGGTACATGTATTTTAGAATGATAATACACACAAGTGTGCCAGTTGCCTTTTAATCTCTTCCATTTGGAACGTGGTCTTTCGTCCTGCAGTTTCATAAGCAGGCTCTTTCTGGGATTCTTTTATTCCCATGTTAAGAATCTGAACCTCCTCAACTGCTGTTGCTTATGGAATGGTTTACTGCTTCAACAGGTGGAGCAGTAATACCAGTGACTATTCTGATCAGCTAGCGCTGTGACCCACTTCCAAATAGATAAATGCATACACATCAAAGTGAGCCCACCTGCCTTTCCTTTGGAACAGCAATGCTTGCACTCTCCTGTGCTTAAAAAAAATATTTTTTTTAAAATCATATTGCAAATTAGCATCCTAAGAGTACTTTGTTCTGAAGGCATGAAATCTTACCTTTTTTTAATTACCTTGTATGGAATTCCCTTGAGATTTTTAATATATCTTAATATCTGTCATCAGGCATTGTCAGTCATTATTTCAGAGCAAATATATTCTGTTCAGGTGGAGGGTGATTCTACATGAATTCTACATCATGTTTAATCCATACAGTAAAGCTGTACTTCTCTGGAAGCAATAAAATTACTCTACCTGGGTTTGGAAAAAAGAATTACAGGTTTCCCTTGTTTGAGGGCAGTTTTTAATTGTAATTTATTTGAACTAACATTTTTGTTCCACACGACAGAACTGCAGTTTAGTCATGCAATAGACAGCCTTTTCTTACCACTCAAAATGCGTATGGAAACATTATTTTTCCATGAGCCTAGAGATACAAAAAGCCTTTGACATATTGTGCTTAACATACTTTGTGGGATGAAATTAAAGACAGAAGAGGTTCCTGAAGTAATGAAACATGTCACCAGTTAGGACTAAACTTCTCTGTCCACAGCTGATTTCCCAAACCATCTGGTGCTTAATTTGCTGCTTAGGAATATACTTTTCCCTGCACTGGCAAATTAATAAATTTTTTTTTTATATGCTGGATGGAACTTCTGCCCAGTTTTTCAACATTCCTCAGTTGAAGTAAGTTGAAGTGCAAGTACCTGATGCCATCTCCTGTCATACTATGTGTGTGAAAGTTGATAGCAACTGACAATTTAAAAAGCATCAAGACCTTCAGTGAGTTTTTTCTTGTGTAGTGTTCCAGGTTTTATAGCACACTTGGAATAACGATGAGACAATACTTACGCATACACTGAGCATGAAATGATGTTTTTCAGTGCCTTACATGTATCTCAATGTATTCAACCTCTTCTGTGGTTACTTCTTCATAAGGGGTAACTAGCTTCCCTGAATGATACAGCTAAGGATATATGATGTTTGTTATGGGTCTGTCCTCAACTCCTTGTTGCAGTAATTCTCCCTGGCAGCTGCTTCCAGCTCTTGTGTTGCATGAATGCTTTGTGGTCCCTCAACGCATGCAGTATGTCATGAGATTTGTCCAGACAAAGCAGTGGTGTATGTCTTGGAGCACTACACCTGCTGCTCTGCAATTGATAAAGGACTCTGCTTATCATTATTTTTGCACACAAGGGGCACTAAGGAGAGTCAATCCACTTTATCTGGTTCTTGATTTCTATGGAATGTGCAGGAAGCCTGTTTGAGATGTATACCAAGGTGTCAAATGTGAATGTAAGTAATGCATAGGCAAGCAGCCTGGTCATATAAGGTGCATCTTCAGAGTTCATGGGGAGTGATGCACTGTCGTTCCCTAGCCAAAATGAGTGAACCAGCAAACCCTTTATCAACCTGGCTTCTGTCTGCTAGCTGCGTGTGCAAAGGGAACGTGGTTTGATGGCAGTGTGTAGTGTGAGATGTGGCCCAGGGCTACGGGGAGCCCTGTTTACAAGCAGTATGAAAGATGCTGAAACTTGCAGGAAAAATTATTTTGTAGAAGAATATTTGCTGCCGTATGCAGTTACCAATGAGGTCTGTACCTCAAAACTGGTAGTTTAAATCTAGCCTTGGTTGGTGTCGTGGTTTAACCAGTTGGATGGTGCTTTTAAACTGATAGTTACGACGTATAAAATGGTCACGGTGTAGTTCACGTACACGTACACGTTACTAGTTGTTCAGAACAAAGATGAACACTGAGATAAATAATGCTTTTATTTGTGATTATTTCCAGTCCCGAACCCAGTTTGGGTTCTGTGAGGAAACTTGCTTCCTGCCGCTTGTGTTGCAGTTGGTCTTCATTTATTCCCCAAACTTCAGTATCTGGGACGATCACTGGAGCATATTTCAGAAGTGCAAATTTTGTCCATGGCATTTAATATTTGTAAGTTTGACTTGTATTTCCATTCCATTGCTCTTAACTCAGTTTGGACAACTCGTAGCATTGCATGATTTTCTCCGCTGGAGAAAATTTGTTGAAACACTTCCTGAACTGTAGTTTCGTGTTATTGAGAACCCTTTCCCTAGGATTTGCTCTAAGCTAGCATATCTAGAGATACAAGATGCCCACAGGTAAGCAGAAGAATGAGACTAGTATTTAGGGTATGAAAGTTTAAAACAGTAAAAAGGATGCTGTTTTCCTCTTGTATGGAGCTGAATAAAGTTCAAATGCCACATGCCGTAGAACTAGCTCCGTGTTCCACGAGACTGTTATTCTATTTTGCCCTCTTCCTTAGCATCTGAAGAACTGCAGCCTATTTTTGGTACCAAGTCTCAGAGAAAACATTTCAGTCAGTAAGAGGACCCATACTGCTGGCAAAATGCTATGTTTTTGAATACACAGAGTGTGCTTTTATGGAGAAAGGACTTCTTTAAAAGAAGAGTTGGATGCATTACTCAATAAATGCATTTTTGGGAATTTCCTATAGCCTGTTTGGTAAGAATACATGCAAAATGCTACGGCATCATTTGTAACAGCACAGTGTTGCCAGTCACATTGGCTTTACCGGATTATTTGTGTTGAAAGCCAATATGCATTTAACAGTTTTTCTAGAGCAGAGACAGTGTTTCATAATATATTACTTCATCCTGAAAGCTAAGTTTCATATTTTTTGCCTCTAGAAATCATATAAACTTAGAATTGACACCAAATCAGAGAGATGTTGGTCCAAACTATGGCCAATACACAATCAAATAGATTAAAAGAACAAACCTTTTTGTAGTAGATGAAAAATTAGTATCACAGAATCATTAAGGTCAGAAAGGACCTTCAAGATGATCATCAAGTCCAACCATTAACCCAACACCACCATGCCCCCTAAACCATGTCCTGAAGCACGACATCCACATGTTTTTTGAACGCTTCCAGAGATGCTGACTCCACCATGTCCCTGGGCAGCCTGTTCCAATGCTTAATCACTCTCTCAGTGAAGAAATTTCTCCTAATATCCAATCTAAACCCCCTCTGTCGCAACTTGAGGCCATTTCCTCTTGTCCTATCACTAGTTACTTGGGAGAAGAGACCAACAACCTTTCAGATAGTTGTAGAGAGCGAAAAGGTCTCCCCTCAGCCTCCTCTTCCCTGGACTGAACAACCCCAGTTCCTTCAGCTGCTC
>NW_010557258.1:910-1229 GCF_000687285.1 Phaethon lepturus | reverse complement strand
CCCGTCCCGGGCAGCTGAGCCTGGGTGCACCCAAAAACCTCTCCCCCGCCCCAGGCCCGTGACGCAGCGGGCAAAGGCTGCTGGTTTTACTTTTCAGGGTTGATTTCCTGAAATGCCGGATTTCATAGCCTGCCGATGTTAGCTCCTAGCACACAAAATCTCCCGTGTTAGAATTTTGGGGCTTGTTTTGGTTTTTTTGGTTCTCCTTTTAATCAAGGATTCTGATATGAAAGTACCAGGAGAGCATCAGTTAACGAGCGGTTCCTTCTGCGTTCGCGCCGTCGCGGCGGGTCCGTCGACACAGGCCACAGCGTCGCCA
>NW_010557258.1:0-647 GCF_000687285.1 Phaethon lepturus | reverse complement strand
TAGAACCTGGGGACCTGCTGGGGGCTCTGGGGAGGTGCCGGGCTCCTCGGGCGGTGAAAACGGGCCGGTTCCCCCGGCCGCCGCACCGGGTCTGTCCAGCGGCACAGACACCTGCAAATGATCCGGCTTCGCCGTGGAGAGAGTGATTAAAAAAAGAAAGATGCTTGCTGAGATGATGTTTTTCTTGAATTTAGTGCAGAGAGGAGGAACGTGAAAGGGAGCTCTAAAAGGCCCCCAGTTTATCTTCCCAAGACTGGAAACGCAGGCCCTCACAACAGACGCGGCCCCAGTAATTTCTTTCCTCTGTGCAATTTAGTTTCTTGGGTGGCAGGATGCAATTTGTGTTTGAGTTTGGCTTTCTAGTGAAACTCTTGGCTTGTCACTCTCAAGGCACAACACGCTCCTTAAATAGCAGGCTAAATTTCTCCACCTAGCCTAAAAAAAAAAAATATTCCTCTGCCAAATGAAAGGACATATTCCAGTATTCTTTGTTGTTGCAACAAATTGGGTGGATACTGTCAGACTTCTGTATTCTGGGAATACTTCCAGAGCCTCTCTTTGTGTGCAAGTCGGTTACCATGTAATTGTCAACTTAAATTGCAGTGTTGGATAACTCGGCTTCGGCTGTAAGATAATCCGCCTCTCCC
>NW_010557257.1:0-5535 GCF_000687285.1 Phaethon lepturus | reverse complement strand
CTCCCTGCGCCCGTCACCGCCGTACGCTGCCGTTCGCCAGGCCACGTCCGGCAACGCCTGTAGCTGGTTTTGTGTGCAGGGGAGAGCCTGGCTTTGGGGGCTGACACGGGAGCCGACGCACATCCTCGCCCCACCGGTGGCAAAGCCCACGGGGAGCAGCAGTGGGCTGTGAAATGCAGCTTGGAGCTGCGACAGTGCTTACACAGGCTGTCCCGTTGAATTAAATGGAGCTCGCTCAGCACCCGGCCTAAAACCCAGGCAGAAATACCGGCCGTTGCTTAGCACCATCACAACACCGAGAGCTAGATATTTCCCTTTCCTCCTTTGCTCTGACCTTCATTAGTTCTGCAAGCACCAAATGCAGAGCCCATATGGAGACAGTTATCATACAAAAATGAATCCTGGCCCCTTAATTAGCTCCTCATTATCTGAGAACTCCATATTGAAACATTAAGACGTTGCAAAGCAATTTGTTGAGTTTCCAATTAAAACTTTTTAGAATTGTTGAGCCTTTTAATACTTTGTGTTTACAAATTGCCTTGGACCTACACCAATATACACATTTTCTTCACTGGGGAAATATAGCTGAGGAGCTGATAGTTATTAATGTAAAATCCTTGGTTTTAATAAAAAGTCATAAACCATGTCAATGAAGCTGCTCTTTTTCTACCTGATACAATAGAGATGACTCTCTTTGAAGAAGTGCAGAAGAGTAAGAATCATTAAGAGGGCAATTATAGGCTGATTTCCTAACTACTCTACTTTTACAGCACTGTGAAAACAAATGTACGCATCTCTTTTTGTATTAATTTACCCTGGATATGTTCCTGCCAGGTGCCAAGACCCTCCATTTTTGCGGGGTGTGGGGGGAAGGAATTGCCAAGGCTCAGCTCCTCCCAAAAGCACGTTGCAGGATCAGGCCCATCATGTATAAACAAAAGCCAGATGGGCATGGCTTATATTCACCGCATTGTGCAAGCTGTTAGCTGGAGGAGTGCAGCTACCGGATACTAACACAGAAGAAAAATGGGTCTCTCCTACGAAGCACGGAGTCGCACAGACTTTGCCTGGCTTCCTCGGATGAGTCTATGGCCTGATCGACTGCAGTGGCCCAAAAACTGGGGAGGTGGGTGGCCGACTGACAAGCCCGGGGCTGAACTCTTCCTAAACTCCTCAGAGCCTCAGCGAAGCAAGGGGAGCAGCAATGGCTCTGCTGACCTGGAGAGGGATTAAGTGACTTGCTTACAACCTCTCAAAAACGGTTCCCAAGCCGTTTGGAAGGGATGGCCATCATCATACCGCATCACATCCCACAAGCGTAAAGGAGGGATGCAGCTTGTCTGCAGCAGGACAGGCACCAGCCCACGGAGCTTTAACTAACCCCGAACAGCTTCTTCCTCCTGTAGAGCAGTCCCCAGGTCTGCCAGGCTGAATAAGTTCACGGCCATTACGAGTCTGTTGTATAATCGTCATTGGAGGGCACGTACCACCGAGGGGAGCCGACCGAGGGAAGCGGCTTTGCTGTGCGGCAGAGCTGTAAGGAGGGATCTGTGCAAGCCATGACCAACAGCACCGTGCCGAAGCGACGTGCGCTGGGCTTTTGTTCTCAGCCTGTGCCCAGGACTTGTGATAATATGGTACTTATGTTCTTTGGGATGTTGTAACGCCATGAGCTGATCTGTATTGAACATGTCATTTGTATTCCCACGCTGTTTTTTAAGCAAATCTGTCAAATAAAACAAAAAAAAATAATAAAAAGAGGAATACAAAGGGATGATTACATAAGGAGTTCACTGCGCAGGCAGCCATGGCCGCTCTGGGCACCGGCGGCTTCGTGGCTTTGTTGTCCTCCAAGAGGAGATAGAAATGACCCTGAGAAACAGCTTTGGTCTGGGACAGAGCGCAGCATCCCAGACCACCGGCTGACACCCAGGCAGGGGCTCAGGGCCATCCCCAGCCGCTGTGCTGCTGCGTTTGTCCATAGGCTGCTCCTTCCCTCCTGGCCCTCAGCATCACCCGAGCTGGGGGGCTGCTTTGCAGTGAATCACCTCCCCCTCGACGGACGAGGGCTGAGCTCCTCCTTGCCCTCCCTCTGGCTTTTTGATCCGGCTTTTAAAGCCCTCATCACTTTCAGGATCATTTTTTCATGCCCTTCTGTGCATACTTTCCCATTTTTGCACTTCCTGAGCACCCAGCTACCAAAAAAAGGTGTCTACCACCTGCAGCGGCAATGTGGGTCCTTCCTCAAACACACATAGCGAGCCCCCAGCAATGCAGTCAAGGGACCTTGGGGAAAGGAAACATAAATCTGCCATCCGTGGCAATTTAGCATTTACCAGCCATATTGCGCTCGGGCACTGTCACTCTGAATGAACGTTAAAGCGCTTCCTCTCTGTGGCCCGAGCAGTCTCCTTTTCTCATCAAATTGGCCATGGCGTGCCATAATAAAATAGACATACTGTGGCTGCGAAGGGTCACTCAGAGGGGCTGACATTAACTCAGGGAGCTCCCCTTTTGAAGGAGGCATTCAATTAAAGTTTTATTGCAATTCTGCAAGGGGAAGCCGCAAGGGTGAGTCTCAACCGCTGTGCTGGGATTTTAAATTAGCGGCTGCGTACGAATTTGCCGGTGATCCTGGCCGTGGGCACCGGGCAGGCAGCGGTGCTCAGCTGCAGGAGCAAGGTCCGGGGAAAATACACTGCTGGCACCACGCGCTTGGCTTTGCTTTCCCTGACTGGCAGGTGGAAGGACGAAGGGACGGATCTGGCTTTCTGGAGGGCCACGGTGAGAGGGACCGTCCGGGGGACACGGGGTGGCTCTGGGAGCCGGGGTTCAGACAGCACTTTGAGAAATGAGACTTGGGTCAGTCCTGCAATCCCGGGGGAGTTCTCATGAAGAAAAGGTGTTAGGTTAGGCCCACTGTCTTTGAGCACAGATACTTGTGCTCTCAAGCAAGATTTCCTCCTGCAAACACCGCTCAGAGCTGGCAGCCTTCAGCGGCTAACGCTCGGGCTGCGCAGCCCGTTGAAGAGCTTAGACAGGAGCTGAGAAATGTTTCCCAACTTCCACATTTCCTCTGTCTTATCATTTCCCCCGCAACTGCAGGAAGCATCAGCCCAAATCAGTGATGCAGCGGTGGCCAGAGGCAGTCAGGACTCGTGAACGAATGGAGCAAAACAGGACTGCAATCCTCTGCTACAGCCGCGGTGACAGCAGCGATGACGACGATGATGATGCCAGGTCTGAGCGACTGTCTCCTTGCTGGACACAGGGCTGGGCGCTGGCTTTCCTCGGCGGATTTTAGGTTCAAAGCCCCGCTCATCCCTGGGGAGGAAACCAGCCTCTGGAAACACGGGGTGTTCTGCAGGAGGAGATCCCGAATTTCTGCCGAGCATCCCGCCGTGCCTAACACGTTACGGACACACGCACGGCTCAGTAAAGACAGAGGAGGGTAAGCTGTGGTAAGCGATCAGGGCTCTGCGCCCAGATTTTAGCCATAACACTTACTTTCAAAAAAAACTCAGGTAACCAGTGTTTTGCACAGGAAAAACTGTCAGACTTTTAATTACCAGCCGTCGTTTCTGTGTTACCGTAACGCGAGCGAATAGATGCTGCTCTGCGACTGCCAGATGCTCACGTTACAGCAGCGACGAGCGTGGTGCTGCCCGTCCCCGACTGGGAGCCAGGGCGAGGAACCCCGGCCCTGCCGCCCCGGGCACGCACAAAGCTGGGATAAAGAACTGTAAAATGTTCCAGCCTTCGGCATAAAAATAGGCTCTGCAGTTAAACCAGATGGGATAAAACCTGCGGAAGGGCAATCAGCTCTCATGCACCAGGGCGCACGATGGTTGTCAGCTAAGGGTCAGGAAGAAATTTGTCCTGGGGGTGATGCTATCTAATGGACTGTATCAGGAGCTGTAATGCTCTCTGCTGAAAGCGTGCCGCGGTAGCTGCTGCGGCTGCAAACAGGCTACCAGACCCGGTAGTACACAGTGCTGCTCCGATACGTTTTGCATTTTAAATATTAAATGCGGTATTAATATTGTAATTCCCGTCTGTTAAATCGGTACCGTAAGTACTCCGCTACGCCAAACAGCCGCCCCGACCCTTGCAGGAGTCCCTGGGCCCTGCCGGCGCTGCCGGAGCCCGGGCACCCGTCGCTTTCGGTCGCTTTTGGTGTCAGTCCAGTTCCAGGTGGAAGTCCATGAGGACGTAAAACTGGTGGCAGCTAATTAACTCCCTGGAAGCACTAATGAAAGGAATGGAGGGGCAGGGTAGGGACACCCCGTGGGTCCGCCCAGCCAGGCCACCGGTGCCTGGGGAGTGCACCCAAGGGTGTCCTTAGGCAAGGAACAAGAGCTGTGTTGTAAGCAGAGGGGAGAAGTACAAAACCGAGGAACCGGGAATGCTTTATCCCATAGCAACAAGCCTGTTCAACAGGAGGAGCGTGTTCACAGCAGAGCCCTAAAAAAGGAGTTGTTAAAATAAACATTGGCATATCTCACACCTCCCTCTTCCCTGAAGGATGCTCTCTGGAAGCACATGTGGACAAACCAGGGAAGGAAAGAGAAGGAAAATAGTGATGAAGGGAAAGATTAGAGGTACTCTAATTAAAGTGCTGAAATTAATCCTCTGTTGTCTTTCACTATCTAATATGTTTAATCATTACGGCTTCTCTGTTGTTCGCTGATGAATCCAGCAACCTCTTTCAGAGCATCTGGTCCTATTATTCCCTCGCTTAATGATAGCATAAAAACCCCCAAATGTTTCCTGTGGAGCTTTTGCCCTACATATCTAATGCCATCTTGCAGGCAGGTAGCGAAGAGGCCCTGTAAGCAGCGGCTCGCAGCCTGCAGCGATGCCGAGCCCGAGCCCCTGCACATCGGGGCTGTGCGTGGCCCCGTCTCGCACCCCTCACCGCACCCCAGAGCACCCCAGCCCAAGGAAGGAGATGCTGCTGCCTGAAGGGAAAATCCTGCCGGGGCTGAGAGACATCAGAGGCGTTAGGGCAGCGTGCCGTTAGCGTGCGTATAAGTGTGGGAAATCATCGCTGGAGCAGATAAAAAGCCTCTCCGTAAGCGCCCTTCTAGCTTCAAGGTGCATGGCTGGTTTTCAGGGGTTTTTTCCCTGCTTTCTGTGTGTTGCCTTGCTACGCGGAGGGATTAAAAAACCCCATTTTTCTTCTGCAGACTGAAATAAGATGCCCAGAGCCTTCATAAGTCTGTGCTGCCCTCGCTCAGGACCTCCCGGGGTGGATGCAGATAACGTCACACGCTGCCATCGCGTCGCTTCCCGGGACACCGCAGACCCGAGCAGAGTCACGTATGTACATGTTGGTCTTCGAGGAAAGGCCAGAACAATGTTATTTTGGAGTTAGCATCACACTTGCATTTGCTCCCCTTCCTCTTTCCGCTCTTTTCGTTTTTATCTTTGCATCAGAGCCAACCAAAACGACAACATGTCACCGTCACCGCAGAGCAGCTGAAAATGTGACATGATTAGAGATCAGGGCAACAACGAGACCGTTTATCTTCC
>NW_010557256.1:0-6578 GCF_000687285.1 Phaethon lepturus | reverse complement strand
GGGATGGGATGGGATGGGATGGGATGGGGTGAGGTGGGATGGGATGGTGTTCCCCAGGCATCTCTCCTCCTCTGCACTTTGCCTACAGCAGTTCAGCTCCTGGGGGTAGCTGAGCAATTTGACCGTCCAGCTGTACCCTGGCTGCTGCCTGGGCACCCCAGGGCCCACCATGTTAGCCTGCACTGATGTGGTCTGCTCTGAGAAACCCTCCTGAGGCATGGAGAGAGCTGAAGCAAGCCCTATGGCTGTGATCCATGAGGCAAACCTGTGGGCTCGGGTCCCATCCTGGGCTTGTCTAGTGCCAGCCCCCGGGGCTTGTGGGGCTTTGACAGGTTCTTCTTTCCCTTTGTCTTTCAGGGAGGCATTGCTGGCTGAAATGGGGGTGGCCATGAGGGAGGATGGAGGCACCTTGGGTGTTTTCTCTCCTAAAAAGGTAGGATCATCTTATTCTCTTCTTCCTGGCAAACGAGGACCGGTTTGTACCCCTGCAGCTCCCTTCCGACATGCCCTGTCGCTGCTGGCCAGCCCCAAATATTTCACTAGCTTTTTCTTGGCTCTGAAACCTACAGGGGAAATCCCAGTGTGGACCCTGCTGGGTATGGACGTCGGTAGGAACACATAGCTAAACGTTCAGTCCCTATTGCCTGGATGCTGTCCCCGTTCCAGCGGGGCTTTGCTGATAATCACTATGTTGGAATTTGGTGTCAGCTTATAAAAATCCATACTTTGGGGTGTTTGAAATTGCTGTCCCTGAAACTGGCGAGTCCTTGCTGAGAAATGTGTTTTCTAAGCAAATAGTCGCCGTGCCCCAAAGAGTTTGTGTACCAGCAAACCCTGCCAAGTACCAGTTAGAGCACATCAGTGCCTCGTGCTCATCTGTACTGCCATCGTGGTAGTGATGCCCAGTTTACAGCCCCAGCCTTGTGAAGCCTGCAAAGCGGCACAGTGCAGGCCCGTGCAGGTAGGACCCGGGCATGCTCGCTCGGCTCTCTTGCAGCACCGAGGGATGCTCTGAGAGTTGCCCCGGCAGCTGATGCTGGTTGACTTGGCCAAACGTCTTCGTAGATGCATGTGTCCCCAGCTGAGGTGGTGACACTTGGTGATGAAGGCTTCAGGACCTTCCCCTTGCATGCCTTGATGTGGCTCTTAGGAGAAATTTGTACACCATTGTCTTTGTTTCTCATTCTTGTCTCAGCTTCTGCCTGTTAAGACCCCAGACCTTTGTGTAGAAAGTGTGGGGGTTTATTCCCCAAAGCAGGTTGGCCTTGGAGATGGTGCATTGATGTGGTGGTCTTGGTGCTTCCTTGCTCTTCAGCTATCTGGCGGGTGGAAACTCCTCAGACTTCTCCAGTGGCTGGCAAGGAAAGTTAGCATCACTGGCATGCAAAACCCCATTCCATTTAGGGCAAAGCGGGGCAGGACTTTGTTGTCCTGCTGTATGCCATCGCTGGGGTGGTTACGTCTCCAGGGAGCTCAGTGGAAGGTAGAGCATCTGCCTTCTACTAGCCAACCTTGCAAATTTGGAGAAAAACTGCAAGCTGAAGGAGTCGCAGACCCTGGGACTACATGCCTGCCCAGAGGGGCCTGAGGCTAAATGTTATGGCCAACTTATTCCTGCCAGACACCATCGAGAAGAGCCTGCCTTTCCCTTGACCTTCAGCTCTCCTGCACTATTTGGAGTGAGTCTCTCCTATCAGCCAGGGCTTGTAGCACTGTCAGGATGGGGAAACCTCTGTATGTTGGTTGGCTGATAAGACATTTCTTACAGTTTCTATTCTTATTTCTGGGAAACTCAGAACTTCACCTACTGGTACTTCTGGGACTTTGCCCGTTGCCTGAAGGTGCAATCACAGCAGCTTGCGATGGGATGAGATAAGCTAGCTGCAGCTGGAGAGGTCTGTGGCCAGGGGAGAAACTTCCCTCTCGTCAAGAACAAGGTTGTTTGAGACCCAGGGGAAGAAAGTGATGGAAGGTAGCTGTTAGGAAGGAGACCAGGGAGTGAAATTCAGCCAGGAAATACAGCTTCAGGCCTCCACTATTTTTGGTTGAACCTCTGGTCTGGGACCTGCTCTTTTGGCTGCTTCATCTGTCCTTGCACTGTCAGCGAAGGAAAACAGGCACTTTTAGCTCCCCTCATCCTAAACCAGCTGTTGCATGGTTTGTGTCTCTGCCTCAGCTGCACTGTTCACAGCAGAGCTGGGGGCTACGGTGAGGCAAAGACCCCTGGACATGCAGTGCAGGCGAGCAGGGTCCTGCCCCGGGAGACACGAAGCCATATCAGGGGCTCCCCATGGGAAGTGTTCGGCTCCATGTTGGGCCTGTTTGCAAGATGAATGTTCAAAGGCAGCCAGGGGAAGGGTGCCCAGGGCTCAGCCCTTTGAGGAGGAAAGCAAGGAGGCGTGTGGAGGCAGGTCATCCTCATCCCGGCTGCTCGGTTCTCTGCAGTCCCCTTGAAAAGTACCTGCCTGGGCATGTTGTCCTGGAGCTACGGAGGGCAGGAGAGCCTGCTCAGGGGGATGCCTGAGGTGCTGCTGAGTTTCTACCTCCCTCAGGAGCATCCCTCACTTGGGTAGATGGGTCGCACCGGGGTGACTCCTTGTTCATCTTTCCCAGACGCCCCACTTGGTCAACCTGAATGAGGACCCGCTCATGTCCGAGTGTCTTCTCTACTACATCAAGGATGGGATAACAAGGTGATATCTCAGTGCCTGACTTGCCCGGGTGGGCAGCGGGGTGACAGCTCTCCCTGGGCTGGGCATCCCCAAGGTGCCGTAGCCACTTGGGAAAGAAGCATTTGCCTGGCAATCTCGTTGGGGATGTTGGTCCTGCTGTGCACCAAGGGCTGCTCCTGTCAGCCCAAAGGATGGTTTTGGGGGAGACCTAGGGAGGTGCTGCTTTGAGGAAGGATTGAGCTGGGTTTCTCCCTGGCAGGGTTGGCCGGGAAGATGCAGAGAAGAGGCAGGACATTGTTCTCAGCGGGCACTTCATTAAGGAAGAGCACTGCCTTTTCCGCAGCGACACCAAAACCGGCGGTGAAGGTATTCCTTGTCTGGAGGGGCTCCACCTCCTCAGGGTCCCCAGTCCCTCTGCGTGTCCCCAGCACCTGCCCCCAACCAGGGGCCCTGCCCTCCTCCGGCTAGTGGGGCTCTCCCGCATGGCCGTGGCCTCTCCGTGCTTCCAGAGCGAGCTATGGCCCTCACCTAGCTGGGAGGGAAGCTCGTGCAAGGCACATGGAAGCTGCCGTGGTGAGGCAAGCCAGGGTGATCAGGGCAGGAGGGAAGAGCAGATGTGGAGCAGAGCCCACCCCGTAAGTAGGAACCTGGAGGTGAAAGGCCTTTGGGAGATGAGCCTGGGGAGGCTGGAGGTGCGTGCTGGAGGCTCTGATCTCCTCTCACGTCCAGTCTCCAGCTGCTTTTAGTCCTTGAGGTTGCTGTAATGAACATGGTGTTGGCCGAGTCCCATTGGTTGCCCAGGGTGTGGGTGCTGACAGTGGGTACTCCAGTGTCCCCCCATTCCACGCCTGGGGTGCCGGCTGGGGCAGCTCTCCCTTTCCAAGTAGCAGTGGAGTGGGAGGCGCAGGATTTATCCTTTTGCTTCCACCTTATCTTCACTCATTCTCTCCCCCGCCTGCCGTCTCTACAGTAATAGTAACCCTGGAGCCCTGCGAAGGCGCTGACACCTACGTGAACGGCAAAAAGGTGACAGAGCCCAGCATCCTGCGCTCAGGTGGGTCCGGGGAGCTGGCACGCCAGCACTGCTCTAACCCACCTCCCTCCATCGCACGGGGATTCTGCAAGTTGTCCCACATTAAACCCCTGCCCTTTCCCCCCGCCCCGTGTGCATCCCTGTAGGAAACCGCATCATCATGGGGAAGAGCCATGTCTTCCGCTTCAACCATCCCGAGCAGGCTCGGCAGGAGCGGGAGCGGACCCCATGTGCCGAGACCCCTGCTGAGCCTGTGGACTGGGCTTTCGCCCAAAGAGAGCTGCTGGAGAAGCAGGGCATTGACATGAAGCAGGAGATGGAGCAGCGGTGAGGGCACAGGGGCTGGGGCAATGGGGAGTTCAGTATCCAGCTCCAGGTTTGTCATCCTCTCCTTCCCCATTCCCCCCAGGCTCCAGGAACTGGAGGACCAGTACCGGAGGGAGCGGGAGGAGGCAAATTACCTTCTTGAGCAGCAGAGGCTGGTAGGTGGCCAGGACCTGGCTCCTTCTCAGGCTGCCCAGACATGACTGAGTCCTGTCAGATTATTTGCATGGGATGGCTCTGTGTGTCCTAAAACCAAGGGCAGACCTGTTCTTCCTGGGGCTGTCCCCCATAAACACGGATCCAGAGGAGGGAGGCCAGGTTCCTGCAGCGGGGGGAGAGCTCTGTGTGGCAGCATAGAGGAAGGTCACACCTTGTGGGTTGCATCATCCCTCTCCCTGCTTCCCCCAGGACTATGAGAGCAAATTGGAGGCTTTGCAGAAGCAGATGGACTCTAGGTATTACCCTGAGGCAAACGAGGAAGAGGAAGAACCTGAGGATGAAGGTGAGGGCTGGGTACCACCGCAGGGTTTTGATGCTCTTTGTGGGAGCAAGAAGAGTGGACCGTAGGTCCCCTGGGCACCTCTGCACCAATGTCCTCCCTCCCAGCACTGGGGTGACTGTTCCTCCGTGTGCCCACAGTGCAGTGGACGGAGCGGGAGTTTGAGCTGGCCCTCTGGGCCTTTAGGAAGTGGAAGTGGTACCAGTTCACCTCCCTCCGTGACCTGCTCTGGGGCAATGCCATCTTCCTCAAGGAAGCCAACGCCATCAGCGTGGAGCTGAAGAAGAAGGTGGGTGCCTGGGGCCCCTCTCTGGCTTGCTGTGGCACCCATGGCAGAAGCCACAAGTGTGGACAGCCGGGGAAGTGCCGAGGAGGGTGTTGCCGAAGGCACCACATGGAGGCTGCTGTCCTCCTGGGCAGCTCACTGTTCCCCTCTGCCCCTCTCCAGGTCCAGTTCCAGTTTGTGCTCCTCACGGACACACTGTACTCGCCTCTCCCTCCCGACCTGCTGCCTCCTGATGCTGCCAAGGACCGGGAGAAGCGGCCGTTCCCCCGGACCATCGTGGCTGTAGAGGTGCAGGACCAGAAGAATGGGGCAACACATTACTGGACCCTGGAGAAGCTGAGGTGCGTGAACGACGCCTGTGCCGGGGAGGGCTTGGCTGGCCTCAGCCCAGTTTCTCACTGCTGCTTGCCGTATCCCCCTCTGCCTGCAGGCAACGCCTGGACCTGATGCGTGAAATGTATGACCGTGCAGCAGAAGTGCCTTCTAGTGTCATCGAGGACTGTGACAACGTGGTGACCGGTGGAGATCCTTTCTACGACCGCTTCCCCTGGTTCAGGCTGGTCGGCAGGTGAGCGCTTCGGCTCCTTCTAAGCGCGGCTGGGACCCGCAGGCAGCCCTGCAGGAGGAAGTGCCGCCGGCTCTGCCGTGCACGGGGTGTTGTCCCACCGGTGCTGGTCAGGGCCCATCTGGCCTGTGATGGTTCTCTGCATTGGCTGCTGGGACCCTGAGGGACCCGCAAGCTGCTGGCAATGCTCCCGCTGCCTGCTGTAACGCAGTGCTGTGCGGCACGGGCTCTTGGCTTGCTGCTGGTGGGAGGTGGGGGGCCATGGCTGTCCAGCAGGCTGAGAGCCCGTGCCATTGTGACCTCCACCCCGGCGGGAACGTGTCCATGTGCACGCGTTGGTGTTCGAGCATCCGTCTGTACGGTATGTGCCGTGTGTCTCCGTGCGCTTCCTGCACACCGGTTGGAAGGGTGCAGTGCTGGCGACGAGGACAGGCTGCCTTGGAGAAGGGGTCTGCCCCGGTGGGCAGGGGGAGCAGGGGACTGAGCCGCATGGCCCAACCAACCCTACCTGCTGCGGAGGCATCTCCCCTGTGCCACGGCATGTGGAGAGATTCCCTTTGGCAGCAGGGGTGGCAGCGAGCCTCGTGCCACCTCCTCCATCCCCATGTTGCCCACAAAGCCAGCGAGGCGAATCCCCACTATTTGCACCGGTTCCTTGGGTCGCTCTTTTCTCCGCCCTTTATAGCTGATGGCCATTGGTGGCTTCCTTTAGAGACGCACCGGACGGGCAGGTCTTTATTTCCCAACATCCCTTGGTTTAAGCAGAAAAAAACCCACCCCAAAACCCATCTGAGAAAAAAAAACACAATCCAAAAAACCCCCAGAATTCCTATTCTTGCTCTCTCTGTTTGGAACAGCTGGTGTTAACTTATCTTCTATCTTGTTGTACTAACCTTAGTTCAGATATCTCTGGCTGCAACAGCTCTCCTCTTTTCAACACATGCATGAGCGAGCGCATGGCTGATCTCACCCCCTCCCCTACCTTCTCGAACCCCGGTCCCCGAGCCTGCTGACGAGCAGCACCAGGGGCAGGAGGAGGAGGAGGAGGAGGAGGAGGAGGCGGAGGACCTGGAGGAAGACATCTTTCCGGAGTGCCCGCTGTGTGATGGCCGGGATCCGTTTTACGACCGCTCCCCCCTGTTCAGTTTAGTAGGAAGGTTGGTGAGGTTTTAGGAGAGCATGCCGGGAAGGAACTAGCT
>NW_010557255.1:16971-25985 GCF_000687285.1 Phaethon lepturus | reverse complement strand
TGGGCCTCTGTAAAACCAAAGTGAGGAAAACATTTGTGTTAGAAAGTCTCCACTCAATTTAACTGCTCTCTAATGCCGTTGATAAGCAGGGAAGCAAGAGGTGCTGTGCACAGGACTTGAGGGCAGTGTTGGATTCCACACGCTGTCCGGACTTCTGCAGTGTTTATGCTGGAGTTTGTAGAACAGTCTGGCTTGTCCATCCATCAGCGTGATTCCTCGTGAAGATACCGATTGCATAATATGCCTTTTTCTGATTTAGCATATAGTGCCTCCAAGCTGACAGGAGATCATATGTTTTTGGAAGCAGCTTGTGCTGAACTGGAAAAAAACATTATTTCAGAATAAGCATGCAGAGGAGAATGTAGCAGTAAGTCCTGACAGTAACCAATGTAATTTCCTATAGCAAGAAATTCTATGAGCATTATATGCCTGTATATTTAAAATAATATGAAAATATTTCCTGAATATTTTAGGAAGTAGAGCCTTAATATTTCCTACCCTGTTTGTGTGTTTTTTTTTTTTTAAGTGAGGTTCATATTTCCTCATTTCTGCACAAAGCTGTTGAGAGTAGATTTAGTGGGCAAACGTAAGCATCCAGGAACACCTAACCTGCCACGAAGGGAATGTGAGCCTTGTCATGCAGGGTGCCTTCGGCACTTGCCTTTCCCTTGTTTCCGTGTACTGGAGGTCTCGCTAACCTTGAAATGAAAAAATCAGCAAAACTCATGTATAGTTAAGGATGTAACAGATGCAGTTTCTTTTGCCTTCCGTCTGCTGTTCCTGGAGTGTGAAGGTGGAGAGTGAAGGTGGTGGTGTTTTCTCGACATTCACATGGTGTTGCTGCAGTAAAATGAGTCATCGTTCCTCTCTGCCACCACACAGCAGCTAGTGTGTGTTTTGGCAAGAACCAGCAAAAGTTTGCAGGGCACGGTTCTTTCTAATCAACTGCTGTTAATTCCTTTTGTGTTCAGAAAAACAAGTGAAATGCCCCCTCTCTCAAAGGCTATTAAAACTGCTAAGGATTGATGCACCTTGATGAGAGTACATGCAAGCAAGAATAAATTCTTTTATGAACTCAGCTTCCCTCCCCCACCCTGCACTGCTGCCTCAGAACCAAACAAAAACGTCTTACTCTTTTCCTCCATCAGGCTATGCAAAATGCTGCCTGTTTTGTAAGTCTTAAACATTTTGCAGTCATTTATAGTTAGGGTTCCTATCATAGAGGAATGGAATATTTTTTATAGTAATTGGGAAGGTGATGTCTTGCTGCTCTAAGTTCTGTAATTGGGTAAAACACCAAAGACAGTCTGTAACCTTCTTTGCTGTTGTGCTGTATCATTTCTTGTTGAGATAAATACAATATAGGATGGATCCATAACATCAGTGTGTTGTGCTGTGCCTCCTGCAGAGCAGGTTCTGTAAACTATGCAATATTTATTTAAAAAAAAGTGAGGTGGAGCAGAAAGAGCACCGTTGACTAAACATTTTATAAAGAATGCATTTAACAAATGTGTCTGAAGGCCGAAGAGAGAAAGAAAAGGTTTTCTAAAACCAGCTTATGGTTCTCCAAAACCAGCACCATTGGTATTATCCATTACTGAGCAGCTATTGGTTTAAGAATCCTGCAGATTGGTTTGCAAAATTTATGATAACATCTATTTTAGATATAGCATGGTGTATCAGTACTATTTGTGTTAAAAGAAATAGGATCAAGTAATACAGTTACAAATGTGTGATAATTACGTTGTATTTGTTTTGGGTGAGTATTTGCAGGTATACTTTGTATGGTAATGTGCAGAACAGTCAGTGAAATCAGTATTTTAGAGATAAGTATATTTTTTATTATCCTCAATATGTTTTTTTAATTTATTTTAAAATATCTATACAGATTCTATATAGATAAATGCACTATTTATGTTTCCAAAATAAAGCATATTGATAATTTAACTGTCCTCTTGCCTGAAAATAATTTAAGGATTGACACCTGGAACTGAGAAAGGGGAAGAAAGTAGTCGTTTTTAAATACTATTTTGTGTCTGAAATCCTTTGCAGAGTCCTATTATTTGCTTCCTTTTCTGGGTTTGTGCTTGTGCTGGTGTTTGTGTGTGTGTTTAGTATACACACAGGAGAGGCTGACAGCAGTGAAATTGTCTACAATACTAGCAAGAGTCTTTGCATGAATGTAGAGCTTCAGATTACTTTTAAGTTGCTTGCTTTATGTGTGCACTTACGTTGTTCGGGTTTGTGCTATTTCAAACCCAGTGTTCAGCATCCTACAAGAAATTTAAGTTATCTGGCATCCCGGTATACAGACAGAAAGTGTTTAGAATTGAGATGAAGAAGTACTGCTGTAGTGAAAATCTGAACTGACAGACTTTGTTTATAATTTTCTTCCAAGAAAAGTTGTTCTTTAGCCTTTCAAGAATAAATTACCAGCTTTTGACCTCTTCTATAGAATGGTCATTTTGCTGTAACAGCAAGAAAAATGTTTTTACAGGTTTACAAAGGTACAAAAGTTGTTTCCCTGTGAAAGGTTGTAGCCTTTGAATATTGAATATTGAATGCATTTCTGTGATTCTCTGATTTTTCTCAGTATCTTAGTCTTTGCTGAGTGATTTCTATACAATATTCCCTATGTGCTTATTAGCAGAGAGCGAGGAAGAGGATGACAATGAAATGGAAATTGAAGATCAAGATAGTAAAGAAGCTGAAAAGCCAAACATCATTAATTTTGATACCAGTTTGCCCACATCACATGTGGTATGTTCTTTATGTCATTCCTTAAATACATCCTGAAGAGGTTTTGATTGTTTTTATGTAACTCTATTGTAATATCCTTAAGCCTAGTTTTATTTTATCCTTGTAAATCACCAAAACTTCTCATACTACTGTCACTTCCTTACTTACTGTTTCCAGTATTTAGGTTCTGATATGGAAGAGTTTCATGGAAGGACGGTGCATGATGATGACAGCTGTCAGGTGATTCCTGTGTTGCCTCACGTGATGGTGATGTTGATTCCTGGACAGACATTACCTCTTCAGCTTTTTCGCCCTCAAGAGGTTAGCATGGTGCGGAATTTAATTCAGAAAGACAGAACGTTTGCTGTTCTTGCATACAGGTAAAATACATAAGTGGTTTACTGATGGTACGCAGCATGTATTTTTAGCACAATTTCTTTTGGATACTAAATCAAAAGCAGATGGTTGTGTCGGCTCTGTGGTGAATAACAGAAGTTGTGGTTAGAAATTGTTTGACAAAAATCGTCTTCCAATACATAATGAAAAGGTTTTCTTGTCATAGTGGGTAGCTGCTTGACAGTATCACATGTTTGCATAGAGAAACAGTAAGTGTTGATCTGCTTTCCTTGTTTGAGCATCCTCTTGATTTCAGTAACTGTTTGAATGCACTGCTGCAACTTGCTTAAAGAGTAAGCCGTGATCTGAAATGTAATAATGAGGTTCTTCTTTTGAGAATGGTATTGTTGCGAAGGTGTATTTGCTTGTTCTATGTATAAATTAACAAGCACAGACAAATGTTTCACAACAGAGTTGACAGACAGAATGTGATAGAGAAGCTGAAAAGATAAAGGCTAATCTGTGCCAAAAGAAGTTGGGAATGTTCCTCCCTCTTTCTCCCAATTTACTATGGTTTAATTATGAAGGAGGTGGGAATGGTTATTTTTATAAAGTCAATCTAAAGAATTTTGGTACTTTCAGTATCTGCATTTGAAATGCAGATATACTGGTGATCTCTGCTCACAAAATTTCACCTTTAGACACTAAAATAAAGCCAAGTCAACTGGCAAAAAACCCCCAACCAAACAAAACATTAGAAGTTGCTTTTAAAATGGAAAAATAATGATTGCTATTAGTTGAAGGTATTTTACCAAATTTACTTTTTTTTTATAAGACTGATCACATACAATCAGTGCAGGTAGACTAACTCGTGAAATCTGAATGAACGGTGCTGTTTGGAGGGTAGGTAACCTTTCTAATTCTGTTACTTTTAGCAACGTACGTGAAAGGGAAGCACATTTTGGAACAACAGCAGAAATATATGCCTACAGAGAAGAGCAGGAATATGGTATTGAAACGGTCAAAGTGAAAGCAATAGGAAGACAGAGGTTCAAGGTGCTTGAAATAAGAACCCAGTCAGATGGGTAAGAAAATTACATAATTCTATGTACTGCAAATCTTGTTTCACCAAAACATTTATATTTTACTGCAGGTGCATCTGCCCTTTCAGTCACACAACTGATTAATTACTGTAGATATTAATTGAATGCTTAGCCAGTTGCTTCTCTCCTTATTAAGGACTTCTGACATCTCCTGTTCTAAGACTCATGTTTTAGTTGTTAATAACTTTGCTATAAAATTCTCGGAAGAGTATCTACCTGTAGTTTGATTTCATGTGTGTGAGAAAACGTCTGTCAGAATGACGTTGTTTCTGAAAACTAAGTAAGGAGAAAGATGTCGATTTGCTGCATTATGAGTTCTAAAGCTTTATGTGAAAATCCTCTCACATCCCTGTTTCAAACCAGATGTGAAATGAGAGGGTACAATATGAAGTGTGTGCCTTGTGTTGTCTTGTGGAAAGCCTCCCTGACAGCAACCGGATTCTATTCCTTTGAAAAATGGTAACTTTCACTTTCTGAAAGAAGACCTTTCTAGAGAAGGTCTGCATTGGACGTGTTCCACTTCATAATTTCATGTGCCATTGCAGCTCTGAAAGGCTGCAGGCAAGGGTCTGACTCTACAGCTAGTAACAATATGCTTGTCTATTTTTGTACTTTGATCATTAACTACCGAGCCTCAACAGCATGCAGAAGGATTCAGCTGCATGATTCAGATATGGAGAGGACAGTAACTGTGCCCAGAGGGGTGGTGGTTTTCATGGAGTCTGGTAGTAATAATGGAGAAAGAAGTTGCTTCTCTCGTTCATTTTTTCTTTTAAAACATAAAAGCACACTGAAGTTTGTGGATAAATATTTGAATATGAAAATAGGTTCTTGGTTTTGGCTAACTACAAGCAGCCCATCATTTTCAGTTTCCCAAATACTAAATCTTGTTTATTTTCTAATCATTGTCACAGTTTAGTACATCCTTACCTTCTGCGAGTTTTACCTCTTCCTTTCGGACTGTTCAGTGATACTTCACTGATAGAACTGTGCTATGTCTCCTGTTATTGGTTGACAGTTCTTTTCATGTGCTTGTCAAACACAGTCAAATCAGCTTTGGTAGTATTCTCTTCTGTATCCTAGTCCTGTTCTTTCCCATATTCCAGTGTGATACCTGTGATATTTAGAGGCTTCTCTTCTAGCCAGTTTCATCATATTATGTAATTAATACCTTTGTCCATTTACAAAAGTGACTAAGACCCTTAACCTTTAGTTAAGAGTATGCTGAATCTTCTGTCATTGTTCAAGTTCTCCTTGACCTCATGCTCTGCACCATGCATTGCGTCATGAATCTCTGTCAACGTCGCTGTCCAGAGATACAGGCTCCAGACTCTGATCCTGTGAGCATGTGACAATTCTCAGCACAGTTGCTAGAGGTTTTTGTAATCTTTTCTGCGAGGTCTGTAACATCTTACTCCAAATCTGTAAATCTAAAGCTAATAATTTGTGTTCTGTTATTGTTCCGTATAGTGGCATTGCTTGGAAGGAGGCCTAGGAGTAGTCTGAGCTCAGCATTTTCATATGGTTTTACTACCTGCAGCTGAAGAATTTAAGAATACATGTGCTACTTGCTATTTCTCACTATCTAGCATTTGGTTACAAATAATATTCCACATTTTACAGCCTAGAAAAAAACATTGCTTGAACACAAGATGGCAGTACTCGGACAGCTACGGTAACAACAGCATTGTTACTGAGAATTAAGTATCCAGAAGCAGTTAAGATGAACAGTGATTTTTCTGTGCTATTAAAGCATTTTATTATGATTTTGTATCTACTGACTAGCAGAAATCACTTTTACACAGCACGCACACAAGTTTCTTTCATGAATATGAATTCTTAAATGCATGAAATAAAAGGTTTTTTTTCTATTTTTTTCTCCTCATGGCAAACTCTAGGTTTGTTGGAATGACTTAAAGCAGATAGACTTACTGTAATTTCAAATACTGCATATTTTGTGGGTTTGGGGAGGGATTAGTTGAACTTGAACCTCCTAGTATTATCAGTGCTGTTTGGAGACATGAGCCCATGTTCTTCAGTTCATCCTGAGGAAATGATCCTCTCTGCAGGTTGTAAGACGCTCTCCAGACTCCTCTGCCAATGTGCAAACTCGTTCTGTGAATGAGCCTGGTAGCATGGCAGTTTGCTGCCACTTTTGTCTGTACATCAGAGGGACATAAGAAGGGAATCAGACAGGAGAAGAAAGTAATGTTCCATCTCTACAAATAAAGTATTTTCATTAACATCATGTTCCTATTTTTCATGTATTAAAGGCAGCTAACAAAGGAAACAAGCACTACCAGTCTAAAATCCTTTTTGGTAAAGAGGGGAAAATATTGAGCTTCTTAGCAAGAAGAAAATTTCCATAGTTCTTGGTGTTTCTGATTACTAAGTGCTTATGGCAAAACATCATTTTATAATTTGTACTAAGTTAACAGAGTTCAGTGTTGACACTGTAAGTAAAATTGGAAATTTGTAGTGACATGCATCTCAATATTTCAGGATTTCTGATGCCTAATGCTGTTAAAATGTACAGGCCTTCCTGCTAGACAGTGTTCTTAGTAGCCACGTAACTGTTGCTGAACTCTGTGGGGTAGGTGACCTGGTTGATGCTAGGATATTAAAAGATGATCAGAGTCTGTGTCCTGTTTCTGATGATTTTGAACTCTAGCTAAACACGTAAGCTTTTGTGGTTTGAAGATGGCAAACTGCATTTCAGCTAAACCCCCCATTTCTGAGGGTTTGATATCTAATAGCTGACTATTACTTTATACCAAACATAACTCAAACTAAAACCACAATGCTGAGGTGGTGGAATATTCTGCTGTGTTGCCGCTGCCAATCTATCTTTAATTCTGTCCACTACAATCCCAACAGATACCTAGTACCCTAAAATATGAAGACAGCCCGTTGTATCCCATGGAAAAGGTAGCTGGGGCGGGGGGGAACTAGCAAAGAAACTTTTGCTGAAGAAGTTACAGCAGTGATCTCTGTAGAGTTCTGTATGCCAGTGCAAAAAAAAGTATTTGGAAGAGAGCTAATTCTGTTTTTTAAAGGAAAAGATAAAATAGAGATTGCTTCTGTCTTCAATTTAAGTATACCAAAGCCCAGTCAGCACAGTGGCTTTAATAATTTAGCCAAGGGCATGAGAGAATCTGCATTGTAGAATAGTATGCATTTGGTTTGCTACAGATATGTCGTATGTTCTCTAAGAATTTGATTTACATTAGTACAACTTTAAAGATCTGATGAGATGTATTGCTGCATAATTTCTATAGTACTATGTCGTGGTTAATCTATTACAGAAGCCTATCTTTTTATAAGCAGTAAAATCAATTTTTTTATCTCCTGTATATGTCTGTATATCTCATCTTTTTTTTTTCTTTTGTCAGAATCCAGCAGGCTAAAGTACAAATCCTTCCTGAGCGAGTGCTGCCTTCAACAATGTCAGCAGTACAGCTGCAGTCTCTCAGCCGATGCCATGTATTTCCCTCTTCGAAACCTACAGAATGGCAGGACCGAGCTATACATCAGTGGTGGCAGAAATATCAAAAGGTTAGAAGCTAGTTGTTGGTTTTGTTTGTTTGTTTTTGTTTTTCTAAATTTTTGATGGTATTTTGAATATCAGTATAAAATTCCATCTCTTCATCTTTAGAGAAGGATGCACAACTGGGATGCTAGATGCCAGCTTCCTGCTTTTGTCGCATGTTGCGCAATTGTGTATCGGCCATCAACAGTGGGGGAATACACATTTTGTATTATGAGTTCTTCTTTGGTTTTAATTACAGTACTATTAGATTAATGTTATTACATGATTATGTAATATTACAGTTATTATTATACATAGTAAAACACCTCAGAGTGAGTTCTAGTTGGTAAAGCTTGTAGATGAAGTGTTGGTGGGGAAGAAGTAAGTTTATAGGATTTAATTTGTAGATGGGTCAAAGCAGCATCTTAACTTTTACTGATGTTGCTTTGACAATAAAAATATTGACAGTGCCAATGTTCTTGCTTTGTACTTGTCATAATGGTTTGGTTTTGAAAGTAAGGAGGCTTTTGTAACTTCTTCTGTGACTGTTTGATTCGGGTAGAACATGTTTTTAAAGAGCAGTGGTGGTTTAGAGGTGACTCGCAAATTTCAGTGATGAAACAGAATACCTGTGATGTCTTAGTTGTTTGGAATCACAATTCTATTTGCTAATTTTGCTTTAAAACCTGCATCAGTTAGAGGATTAACATCTGTACGTGCAGTTACTTCTTTACAGAAAATGTGGGTCTGTGTTAGAATGACAGGCTCAAGTCTTTTAACTCTGTCAAATATTCCCACCCAGATGATTGTTGGCTAACAACTTTATCGTTTTGAGCATGCTTTATGTTGCACTTCATATAACACATCTGAAGTTCTTGCTGACGTTTGTGCTTGGTCATTATCTTTGTCAGATCACAGTATTTCTATACAGCCCATTTGTTCTTACCAATTACATATGTATTTCTAAGTCTGTTTTTTGATTTATTAGTAATTTTTCAAGAGATTTACCTTCTGGGATAGTTAATATGTAATCCCCTTTTTTTCTCTTTTGTTTTTGAAACTGAATTTAGAAATTTCCTTGAATTTTATTGTGGTACTAAAAGTGACAAGATCAGAAAGGGTCACGCAGTCTAATTTTTTTCATGCGGTCTACATATGTTGACATAGTAGTTATTAGTGGAAGATGGTGCTTTTACACACAAAGTGAGTGAATTAGAAGTTCCATGGGTTTATCAATTTTATTTTTTTAGTAAGTATGCAGACTTTATACTTCTTTAGAGAGCTTCCAGAATTTTATTGACTTGACT
>NW_010557255.1:0-16940 GCF_000687285.1 Phaethon lepturus | reverse complement strand
GTCTGTATATAAAAAAAAAAGAGGGGGGGGGGGGGGGGAGAAATAATCACTATCCAGATGTTGGTATTGTCATTAGGAAAGTTGAACCGAATTCCCTATTTTTGCTTCACTGCAAAATTCTGCCTTTGCTTGTTCACACTATTTTTGCATCACTGCAGCTGTGGCAGTACTTGAAGCAGGAGGGAATTCACACTGAAATAGTAGGGCAGAATTTTAAGAGTCCTAAGTGGCTGATGCCAGACCTAAGCTACAAACTTTTGCATTGCTCGGGAGAATAATAAGGTGTGATTTGTGCTAGAGACAGCTGTGCTGTGTAAAAGGTGCTAAAAGATGCCTTTATACAAGTGAATGCGCACTTTTACGAGTATACAGCGTTTTCCTTTAGGAGTCTGAAATGTACTGTCAAAAGGATAATTTTTCTGGAATAAATTATGTTTCCCGTAGTAAGCACCATGCTAGCTTATCGTACTAGCATAATTACACCAGCAAAAGCCTTTCAAGTGTAAACCCAGCTCATTCTCAGGCACAGTGCATGCTTTCCAAAGCCCGTCTATCACTAACAGCAGGCAGACATGCACGGTAAGGTTAATGGGACAAGAGTTAGCACTGAGGTCAGTTGGAGAGGATGTGGTGAAACAGGGCAACCTGACACTTTTGAAGAAACTAAAGTTGTCACTTATTTATTATTTGACCCACCGTTTCAGTCAGGGGCATATAAAAGGAAAGATAGCCTGAAGTCTCCTGTATCAGCAGAGAGCTTTGGAACTACCTCCAGAAATCAATATAGAATCCCAGTAACTCTCATTGTCAGATGCAGTTAAGGTTTGGATTTGTTTCTTTTTTTAATGGTTTTGCTCTCCGTACTGCCCGCCCCCCCCCCCCCCAAAGAAAAACCCACTTTAAATAACAAAGAGCTATTGATTCTCAGAGTTCTTGAACAATTCATCTGAGTTAACAAGCCCAGAAACACTGTGCTTTGGGGGAGGCAGGGCGGTGGAGATCCCTTTCCAAGAGTGATTCTATCAGACGATAGCTGAAATGCAGTGCACCCACTGTAAGAAGAAGATGTTTTGTGGACTGAGATGCAGATCCAGAGGGTTGTCCCGTTGACCTCCATCGCTCTACTGATGTCAGTAGAACTGCGACTATTTCCAATACAACAGGCTGTACCTCTGTATGTTTACTAACATAATGAGAAACATGAGCAAGTGGAAGTTGCATTTTAAGAATGGTTTCTGCTCCATATAAGAGCTGACCCTGTGTCAGCTGTTACAGAAGATACATTTGCTCATTAAAACAGTAACTTGAGTTCTGGTGTT
The DNA here is from genome assembly GCF_000687285.1 of Phaethon lepturus. Taxonomy (NCBI): domain Eukaryota; kingdom Metazoa; phylum Chordata; class Aves; order Phaethontiformes; family Phaethontidae; genus Phaethon; species Phaethon lepturus. Next base: position 15,621 of record NW_010557255.1, on the reverse strand, counting down.
CCTGAATTCTTTCTTCAAAGTACCATTCATTTGCCGAGGATTTTAGTCTTTATTGCTTGACTTTTCTCATTTGTAACATAAGGATAGTTGCCCTCAAAGGGAAAATGAAAATTTAATTCGTAAGTATTTACAGTACAATTTGAGATCCTCCTTTGGAAAGCGATGTGGTTATACAGTGTACTCCTTTTTAGACTTTTACTAACCTAAATCTATAAATTTAAGTGTTTTGAAGTCACTGTAGAGAGTTGGTTAACTAAGCAAATAACCTTACACTGCTGGAAATTTGGCGGTTAAGGAATGCAGTTATAATCTAGGGTTTCTTGTCTGCAGGATACACACAAGCCGCAGATTCTTTTAGAGGCGATATTGGTGGCCACTTGTACTTTATTCCTCCGGATCTGCTCTGTATTATTGCATAGATACTTTCATCCACAATTAAAGTGAACATGTTAGTCATGTTCACTATGAAGTATGATTCAGTAGCATGGGGTGCTCCTATTAGTAAAATTATTATTTTGAAAGAATACCCTTCAGTAAATAGTTAGGAGACCTTCAGGGGATTTTTTTTTTTCCCCCTGTTTTTGTTTTCCTCCTCCACCTTTGTTTCTTACTCAGTACCCCATTCGGGTCTGCGTGTTTCTTAATAGGATATTGTCAAATGAGTAGTGTACAATATTTTGTTCACTGTATTTGGATAGTTACAATAAAGCTGTTTAGTAGGCTGGCACAAGCATTGATGTTCAGTCAGCATTTCTGAAAATGTGACTTCCGCTAAAAATAGATACCAGAATGAGGGTGGATAGCAGTATGAGATTAAACATCAAGACTGCCTGAGTTCTCTTAATCAGTATTTGTCCTGCTGTGAGAAAACATCCTCTGGAACTCCTAACTTGCGTGTTGGTATCTTTAGTTATGTTTTTAACAGATTAGTTTTCCACTTCAAAAATATCATCATATATCCTTTGAATTTATATATGTCAGCTTAAAACAGTATGGGCCACTAATCTCCTTTTTATTTACTCATGCATTTGACTAAATTGATCTGAATAGTCTAACCTGACATAGTGGTTTGCTGTGGTACCAACAATTGGTGGAGACTAAGGAACAGGTGAACTATCTAATAGTACTTAACACTTTTTGAACTGTCTAAATTTCAGATAGGTGCTCTTTTGAAAGGCACAATTTCTTATTACTAAACATTACTAAAACTTTTAATGCTGAGGCAGGTTTTTTGAGAAGATACATGTATTGTCTGTCTTGTGCAGAAGTCTTAGCTCTCAATGCATTTGAGAAGTGGTTTGGAAGCTTCATGTTGAAGTACTGGTCCTGATGGTGATAAATTGTTGTGTCTTTAAATAAACAGGTATCTATTCTCTGTTTTATTTGTTTGAACAAGAACAAACCCTAAAATCTGGTAATGGTAAAGAATAAATATTTGTGGCTTTGGTTTTAGAGGAAGTTCCACTGTGCAAGTTTGACATCTTGGCCTCCCTGGCTCTACTCTTTATATGATGCTGTAAGTTCACCCTGTGTATTACCAAATAATCTACAATTAATTCTGTATGTTTTAATATCTAATTATTGGATAATGTAAAAAGCTTTAATTTTGTTGGCTCATAAGTTACATTTTAAAGAAGTGTATAGTTTTCAGTTTACCATGAAAGGAGCAGGAAGGGCTTTCCCCCTCTGTATAGTTGTTCACTCATGCTAGAGCATATGTCTGGGGTGGATAACAGAGGTTCAGGTTCTTGCAGTGCTGTCTGCAAGAACAAAAACTTGATCCTCTGTCCCATGTGCTCCAGGTGAGTGTCCTAACCACCAGGGTGCTGGATAGTCTTAGGTTGGAGTTGGCTGTTTGAGTTGGCTTACTCTTTAAAGAGTATTTCTTTATGTGCTAATACTAATATGTATATTAGTACATAAAAGAGCTGGTGTAAGAGAGGCAAAAGTAGGGAGTAGGCTAGCCCTTATCCTGTTTGTGCAGTTCTAGAATTTGAATGGTTGTCTCCTTATCTCAAATGAGTTACAACCACCATTTGCCGTTGGTTCATTTTGGCCCATTTCCCATTCTATTTTGCTCTTGGTTTAAAATATGTAGATACAAAATGAGTCTGTAATTATTGTAAGTCTTAAAAGCTAATGTCCACTTAGGGAAAATAGCTTACTCTACATTTGCTTCCCTTTTTTTTTTTTTTTTCCCCTAAGAAAACAGAAATACCTATGTATTTAAACTAGGCTTTTCTTCTAACAAAAGGAAACCTTGATGGAAAGAGTCAAGAGGCAGCTACATGAATGGGATGAAAATCTTAAAGATGAATCTCTTCCAGCAAACCCAATAGGTATGATATTGTTGAGCTTATGAACTCAAATTTGGTTTTGGGGATTTTTTTTTTTAAGTTTGTAAGAAAACAAGGCTTAAATAATTACCTCTTTTTGGTAGTCTATCCCTCACTTCCAGTTTCCAGTAAATTTTGATGGTTGACTTTGACAAAAGGATGATAGAGCTTTTAAAGACATGAACATCCTCCAGCTGTGCCAAAACATCTTCAGTAAAAGAAGTAGAAATCCATTGTGCGGGAGGAATGTTTCATAAGAAAACAAGAGCCAAAAACCATACTAGATTTTTAAAAAATTATTATTACATAGGTTTGTTAGTATGTATAATGTCTTTGTTACTTCATATTACCTCTTATCTGATATGAGGGAAAATATCACCAGTCACCTAATCACAAAAAAGTTGGGATCAGATTTCTTGCCATAGCAGGCATTGGGTTTATGCCCCAGTGAACAAGCCTCTTCTCTCTGCAGGTCTCTAGTATCTAGTAAGCTGGAAATCTCAGCTGAAGCCTTTCTGAGGGGGCAAAACATTCTTTCCTGTGTAGACTTTCAAATACTTAATAAGGGGGAAATTCAAACTGCAGCCTTCAATTAAAGTCAGTTGAGCACCAAATGCAGGTCTGGGCTCAATAGTTTTGACGTACATGGAATTCTCATTTCTGATTTGGCTAAAGTAGTGGTTGAAAGTACTTCCCATCTGCTTTGTCCAGAGTGCTGCTTAGAGGACCGTGTATGGCAAGCATATGAAATAATATGAAAACCAAAAATCCAGTATTTTTTTGGCACTTCTTTTCTCATGATTCACAGCACACTGATGTTTTGCTGACTTTAATTTTCAGCTTTTGAAGTCTTTTACAGGCTGTGAGGAATGGGATTTCCAGCTTAGCAAGGTTTTTGTTAGCTAAATTAAAGAATGACTGCAGTAAAGTCCACTACCTTTTTGTATTTGTGCCTTTTAATATCGGATTGAAGTTGCTGCCTGAGCATTTACTATCATATTAAAACTTTGGGTTTGTTTTTTTTTTTTTTTTTAAAGTCTGTCATCCTGACTGACTATTTTTTTGGATCTAATTTTGGTCTGCATTCAAATGTGGAAAAACACTCCAAAACCTCTAGAAGGGAGTGTATGCAGAGTTACGTCTCTCTCCTTCTCACAATATAACAGTAGAGAATACTTTTATAGTACTAACATGAGCAATATAAGTTGGTTATAATTTATGAAGGAGGTGTATTTTGGGTTTTGTTCTTTAATTTTTCCTTCTCTCATAAAAGCTTGTCTGTCTTTTTGGAGGGGAAAAAAAAAGAGGAAGTACAAGCATAAAGATAACCACTGGTGGTTGGAAAACTCAGTAATTCACTGTCTAAGTGGAATTCTGTATTGGACAGTGTTCTCCAGGGGTCTGTTCTGGTTTTGGAATATGCTACCTTACCATCACTGCTCAGTTTCCACCACTGGTGATCTTAAAGTGTGGATTAGACAGATATCTTAGAGGTTTTCATGATCCAGCCTTAGGGTGGAAAGATGTACCGAGATGACCTCCAAAAGTCTATTATAAACCTAAATTTTAGCACTCTTATCTCTAACTGAGTAGAAGTAGTAGGTTTTATTTTTCTTCAACATTCTAACAGGCCTGGTACTTCTCATTTCTAGATTTTTCTTACAGAGTTGCTGCTTGCCTGCCAATTGATGATGCATTACGTATACAGTTGCTTAAAATAGGTAGTGCTGTACAGCGACTCCGGTGTGAATTAGATATTATGAACAAAGTGAGTATTTTTTTCTTGTCACTAAATGATTCTCACAAAAAAAATAGAAGTGACTTACAATCTCTAACAAAAATGTATGAAATTTCAAAGAGTACCTCTAGAGAGTCAATTTGGGTGTTCTTTTATTTCTTCCTTCCCTTTTAAAAGTTTCCTCAAGAAAGCAAATGGTCTCTCTCAATACTAGACTTTATGTTTGGCAGCAAGAAAGAAACATATAATAATATTTGCTTTTGTTAGAAATCATATTTCAACACCTCACAGCACTTTCTTAGCCAAGAGATGGTGCTAGAAGTCCAATGTTGCTGACAACCGTCTTATGAATATCATAACCCCATATCAACACTATAATACATTCCAATCAAATAGCATTGTGTCATGAAAACTTGTGGATTTTGTAATAAAAGATAAAACTTCATAGTATCAAGCTATTGAGTATAAATCTAAGTATTGGACTGAAAGGGTTTTTGCAAAAGACATTTATTGACTTGTTAGGCAATATCTTTTCAAGATGTTCAAAAACTTGTCTTCCCTTCTTTCCATTGCCGTGGCCATGTAATGCTCTAAATGTAGGACTTTAAAGTTTTATTTTTACGTAGTACCTTTCTTAATAATAATATCTACTATAAGTAATGTATTACAACTGATAATGCAGCTAAGTGTCAGTCAACCTCATGCTGAGTCCGGCTGTTTTAGGAACAGCATTTGCAACGTCTCCCAACAGCAGTTCAGATTGCTACTCTCTTTTTAAAGAGAAAACCCTGAAAATAGCCATTGGTATAAATACATACTTTACCTGTAAACTCGTTTGTGTTTGGTGGTAGCTGGAATATTTACTTTTTGCTTCTTGAATGCAGGGATAAATTACTATTTTGTTAATACATTCATATCACAAAGAATAGCTATATACATCCTGATTGACCCTCACCTTTTATCATTTTAATACTGTTCCTCTTCCCAAAGTTCATGCACCAAAAATGTAAAAAGTTATATACAGAGAAAAGGAGACAGAAAATCTCTCTTCCAGATTCTGAGTCAAGAATGGACGGGTCTTTGCGTGAGGCTCTGTAATCAGATTAAACTTCATTTGTCTTTCCTGAGTCAGAAACTCTGAAAATACTCTGATATGCTCACACAGGGGCTTGTCCAAGTGAAGATCCTAGGCACAGCATTTTGTTCCAAAACATAGTGGATCATTTTTTGGGTAATTTCACATGCATTACCCTTAAAAAAGGGGTAGAAGTAATGCACCTCCCGAAAATTGATGGTAGTGTTCTGCTAAGCTGATTTAAGTGCTTATTTTCTGGGCAGTGTCAGTGATGAATTGTTTTGTTCTACTTCCTAGAAATTGTAGAAGATAGATTAATCTGTTATAATCGTTAAGAGAAAGATCAGCATGTCACATATTTTTTGTGAGGATATTAAAACCATTGATCTACAGTATTCTCAAATTTTAGAAAGACTTAATGATTGTATTTATACTCATCTACCTTTTCTGTATTGTATTTTAGAAGAGCAAAGGTTGTTTTCTAAATTAGCTTTTAGAGACCTTAGAAGGTTGACTCGTTTATTATCTTTGTGTAGTCAGATCCTCTTGTATGTGTGTGTGTTGGGGGGAGTATATGAAAATTGCTTTGTCTTTTAGATAACAATTAATGTTTACCATAAATAAGTAAAATGCATAGAAAAAAAGTTATCCTTTGCTAGGAAGAGAAAACATAAGTGACTGCTGCCCAGATAAACAAAAGAATTGGTACAAAGTCTGTTCTGAGGGAAGGGGAGAGACACTTATTTGCCGCTGTGCTGACAAGCGCCTGGAAATGAATGAAATTACCCTCTTTGTTTTTCTTTTGAAGTGTACATCTCTTTGTTGTAAGCAATGCCAAGATACAGAAATAACTACCAAGAATGAAATATTCAGGTGAGTTTATTGCTCTTAATCTTTGGGAGGTTCTTGATCAGAAACATTGGCACAGCAAAACAGATTAAGCTAGGTTATGTCTTACAACTACTGTGTTTTCCAGAGTTCTAATAAAATTTAAATAAATATTTATAGGAAGTTTTCTTTATAGAACAAAACAGGTTACTTGAGCTTTTTTAATAAAAAGTTAGTAAATCTGAACATCACCACGTATATTGTAACGGAAGCTCGTGTGAAAGGCCATGTTATGCCATCTAGTCCAGCACCTTGCCACTGAAGAGTTTTGTAACACCAATTTGTTATATAGATTTTTCTTTTTGTCCTATTATTTATGAACAAAGTTCATGAGATCCTGAATTTTATTTCTCAGCACTTCATCCCGACTTCTAGGTGTCAACAGTCTTCAACAGCAGATTAAAATGCACTAATTGGGTGGCATAGATAGGCTCTCAGGATGTTGTCATGTGAGGAAATTGCCTATTTATGTCATTAACCGTTATGATACCTTTTTTATTTTAAGAGTATGGGGTTTAATCTTAATAACTGCACTAGGCAGTATGTTCCCATTATATATTTGACCTATACGGTATCTTCCATGTTCAATGATGATAAGACTATACATTTTCCAAATAATTGCTGCTTCTGTCAGTCTTGGCACTGTTTATCTTGAATAACGAATAGCTGTCCATCACCTATGATACTGTGAAGGTTAAAAGATGTCTTGGTTTAACAAAGCAAGACTCCCCACAGTTTTCCTTTATCAGTGTGATAAGAAGCTGATGTGATAATTAAAAACCATTTTTTATCTTCTATTCAAATAATGGATTCCAGACACTATGATTTCTGCTGTGTCAATATGATGTACTTTAACAGAAGACTGCCAAAAAGTTAGTGTAATGAATGAACGTTTTTGCTTACTTGTAAAGTTAGATTTAAAAGTAGCAGTATAGATGTTACTTGGTTTTATTGAAAGATGGTATTCAAAAGCAGCAAGTAAAATAAATTATGAGTCTATCGTGTACTTTTTTTTATATACAAAGCTGTAGGTTTTTGAGGGAAAGATTATACCTACCTTAAACGAGGTAGTTTCCGTAGCATCCCGTCAGCTATCATCTAAGTAACTTGTCCCCTTTAACACACAGCTGGGTGAGGTTCATCTGAACACGAGGATGTTTTAATCCTTACTGATGGTAATGTCTTTTAAAATAGCTTTTCTGAACTAGGGACTTAATAAGTGGATAACAGGAATAATTTATGTTAATATAGAGTGCATCGGATTTATAACACCGGACACTTAAATTTCTGCAACTCTAAGAAAATCTGACCAGTGATGTTTTACTGTAATATCTATTTTCTTTCAGTTTTTAGTAATATAATTAAAGGTACTTTCCCCCCGCTACAGCCTAAAGTCATTCTTGTGCTATGGAAAATAGTTTTAATCATGGTTGGCAGTTTTTCCTCTGATGATATTTGACAGCATTTGATTTTTTGTTTCTTCCTTGAACTCTGACAAAATTATTAATTGTCTGTTGTAGTTTATCCTTATGTGGACCCATGGCAGCATACGTGAATCCTCATGGGTACATCCATGAAACCCTTACTGTATATAAAGCCTGCAACTTGAATCTCAGTGGACGGCCATCGACAGAGCACAGCTGGTTTCCTGGGTAAGAAAAGTTAAAAGAAGTTTTGTTAATAAATGACAAACTTGGTTGTAAATGTATTCCTGTGATGGTGAAGTAGTAATTATATAAGTTTTGAAACGTATGTTGTCATTTTGCTCATATTAAGAATGGGAAAGTAAATTTAGACTTATTCAAAATACAGGATAACATGGAAAATTCAGTTAGAATGTTTTCAGGTTTTTTTTTTTTTTGAAGTGGAAGTCTTAAGATTTTAAAAATAGTCTAGCATCTGAGAGCTGTAAACAGGATACTGATTGTCTGGGAGTTTCTTTGTGTCAAGTTTTATATAAGCTACAACTAAAATAACAATTGTTGTTTCCATGCAGCTTTTTTTGATTGTAAAGTGCAAATGAAAACCAGAATACTAAATGCAGCTATTCTCATGAAATACTTTTTTTTAGATCTAAAAACTGAATAAAGGCTTCATGAATTTAAAAATTTGTATTAATACGATTACCTTTGATTTTTATTTAAAATTTTTTTTAATTAGTCTGCCTCTCTGAAACAGTAGCAGAATTAATGGTCAGGATATAAAAGTTTGCTGAATAATGACAGGTCTTGCATCAAAATGTCACCCCTTTCTGGTAGCTTGAATTTAATTTTTGTGGCTAGGTAAGTACTCCTCAGGCGCTCATTCAAAAGATTGAATATTTAACTCTTGACATTTCAGGTATTTTTAAACTACATTTGAATTTTAGTTTCACAAAAATATTCTTTAAATATATTTTCACCAAATCATTCTTGTGTGTGGTCCTTTCTGTGCCAGAGTGTCAAAAGTCATTCTTCTGTCCCGTTGGCTAGCACGGCCTCTTCTAAAGCAGCATAAAATAGTATGTTGCGATCTCTGTAGCCGGTCCAAGGTTCTTGACTAATACATGTACACGTTTACTCTTCTATTTTTCTCATGTTGATCATGGGGTTGTAGGGGTTTTTTTCTGGTTTACTACACAGTGCTGAGTAATGACATGGAGGGTGTATGGCACATCTGTCACAAGACATGCGTGCTTTAAGACTCCCTGAAGAAAACTTGTGGCTTATAATATCTGGAGTTAATTTTTCTCATCCTTATGTGTATTCTCAGCTCTTTTCTTCTATGAGGGTTTTGAAATATTCATGTTCTGCCTTTTAAAACTGTTGAAGAAAAGCTCTGTTGCTCTGGAAAGTGCAGTTCCCTGTTAATCTAGGAGCAGTGCAAAAATCGCTTTTATTTCTGTTAAGTAGCTTACTCTGAGAACCATTTCCTGACTGTTCTTTAAGGCATACAGCATTTCACTGTACTGTTGAAATGTTGGGCTAATAAAATTCTTTAGTTGCTTTCTCTATTTGAAGGCTGATTTTTAAAAAAAAAAAAAAGAAATATTTTTTATTATTTTTAAGATGTGCAGGGTTTTTGGATGGGAGCTGGGCACCTCGATTCCTGAAGATTCTTTGAAAATGTAGCTTGAGACTAGTATTACCTGACTTGATGAGTTAGCTGTGTTCCAGTATTTTTTTTAAGATGTCTTTTCTATACATGTTAGCATCAACCTCTTGTTTTGTTTTTGGTAGATATGCCTGGACTATAGCCCAGTGCAGAATCTGTGGGAACCACATGGGATGGAAGTTCACAGCTACCAAAAAGGATATGTCACCTCAGAAATTCTGGGGATTGACACGGTCTGCTCTCCTGCCGCGGATTCCGGAAACAGAGGAAGACTCAGACGATGATAGATCACCGTTACTCTGCCTGTAATCTAGCAACCTGCTTTGGAGACACACAGGCAGTAGTCTGTCTCTTAAATGCATCTGCTCAGTTCTGCTTCTGATGCTTACTTAAACTTAAAAACCCCAAGAACCCACACCCACACACAGAAACCAAGCAAACAAGCAGGCTCACTGCATTCGGGTTTGGTGTGCATCCACATTACTGTTGTTTCAGACACACTGAGAACTGAAGGCTGAGTCTTTAAAATGACAGCTGAGGAGAAGAGGTGGCATGAGACACCAAGGAATCAATCTGATCCATCTGGGCAGACTTGAGACTGAACTTTCCTTGTATAATTTCGGAAAATGTTTACTGCTATCAAGTTGCAGTGAAAGAAGGCGGGGGGAAACTAAAATTACGAATAAACACAGTATAATTTATGCAATATATGTGTGCTGGTAGGATACCAGTTACTTGCTGCCAAGTATTTTCCACAATATACTTAAAAGTGTTTTTGCTGAGAATCCCCGTTTCTAACGATGTGGAATACTTCAAATGTTATGCTTGTGCTGTTTCTCAGATATCTGCTGAATAACCATCGAGTACAAGACTGGAGTATCTCTTCTGGCTGATTCTGTGTCGGTAATGTCAGTGGCAGCGCTGTAACTGGCAAAAGCGGGAGCTTCCTGCTCCCTGCAGCTGGAGCAGTTGCGTTGCAAGAAGCCCTTTGAAAGGAACCCGTGTGAAGTACTCAGTCCTTACAAGTTGTCTGATCTGTTGAGTCTATTTGCCTTTAGAAGTCTTAAATTCTAAACGAACTATACAAAATATACAGGTCAGTCCCAGAACATAGACTACATTGTCATTTGCTGTTGAATGTGTTTATATTTACTTTTCAAAATTATTTCTGTGAAGATTAGCTTACTGGCATACATGTCCAAGGTTCTGGAGTACTCTCTAAAATATGTAACTATGGAGTAGTATTTATTTTGACAAGGGAGAGGCAACATCTCTTCAATTTTTTTTCTTTTACACTTTCATACCATAAAGTAAAATTTCACATTATCACCCTTACCTTAGAAAGAGCAGAAGTTTCTAAATAAAACAGGTATAAAAGGCAGTGCTTTTTTTTTTCCATCTGAAGTGCTGTCTGTGCTACAGAAATCAGGTGCCAAAATGGGGCAGTTTTTGCCACTGATTTATTGGTAGTTTTTTCCCCTCAGAATGCACTTTGGTGATGGAAAACGAAGATTTCTTCAGTATGTGTGTGTACGTACACACTTGTTTTTTCTTTTGAAGCTTTATCATTCACTCTTTATTTCTTCACAGTAAACCTTTGAGAGCTTGCATCATTAAATGTAACGACACGAAACTACTTAAGATTTAAGACATCGGCCACTACTTGCTGGTTCTCAGTCACGCCCCTACATCAAACATACGTAGCATGGACAGATGACTCCAGAGAAGGGCTAAGTCAGGCCTCTCTACAAGACCAGCAGCTGATTTAAATGGTGGTGTGGTAGCTCTGACAGTGAGGCTGGAAAGATACGCAGATGTGCAAAGACGCTCGACGCTGAAAGGCTGTTAGGATAGTTTATTATGCTGGGTATTTAGAAACTAATGATTGTGTAACTCAGGTTTGGTTCTTTGAAGCCTTCTACCTCTGTGCTTCTGTGATAACTTTTGTTCTCTCCATAGACATCTTTAATACCGTATTTAATTTTGTGTGCGGTGCTCTGACTTGCCAGTGAACTGTGAAAAGCAATACTTCTTTGAATATTATTCTGAACAAATAGAGGGTGAATGATGGCTCATTTTCTTCAAGAAAGCACTGTATTTTGATTGTGTTTCTATAATAAGCTTTCAAAAGGCTGAAATGATAAGCACTAGTGTGAGAGACTGTGAAACCTCTGTACTTGGATAACCACTGAAATCGTACTTGGCTTTCCCCTCATGCCCTGCGCGTGCGCGGACACAGATGTACACACAACACGCACGTGTGTGCGCACAGACACACACACACAGCTTGGCTGTAGGCTTGGTTTATTTTTTCCCTCAAGGGTACCTAGTATCCGTTGTTCCCATTACCCTCAGTGGGCTTGTGGGCAGCAAGAAGTTTTAAGTGCGTGCTTTAAAGTACCTTCTGCTGCCATTCGATTGAAGTGCTCACTGAGGGCATGGCGAGTGAGGTTTTCCAAATTATTGTTTTCTCAGCTATCACTGAACTTCATAAGGTCTTTGGGTTTTTGGCTGAGTCTTTTGGATTGCCTCAACTAAAAAAATGGCGTTACGTTGGCAATGTTTGAAGACAGAATAGGCATATTTTTGGTATTGTGTATATATAGTCAAATGCAAACTAATATAATCAAGTGAGAAAAGTCGGGATTTAGAAAACCACTAATTTAGTTTTATTGTTGATGATGTTCCATCTGCCTAACCTTCTGTGTAATGTTTGCCATTTCACTTTCACTTGTTCGCCGTGACACTTTTGAGGTTGAAAACGAGTGTGATTCAGGTTCCTGCCACGATGCCGAATCCTGCCGTGGTGAAGCTGGCCATTACAGGGCTACACGTGTCCAACCTGTGACTTACAGGGTGGTTGGGGGGTCGTGGATGGCTCTATACATTGGTTAATATTTTCTATGCTGCTTTTCTCTATTTTGGAGAGAAAACTACTAGACTGGGATTGTGGAAAATTATTACTGACAAATATGAACATCCTATGCTTGTGAGAGCTAAATACAAAGGATATCACGTTTTACTATAATTTCCTACATTCATTGGTTGGCACGTAGCTTCATGCGTGCGTTAAGCCGATTGAGTTGCTGGCTGCTGCCAAAAGGGATCCCTTTCCCCTCCCACCATAATCTCTCCGTCTCACGGAGACCTAGGAGTTGGGCAGTCGCAGGGTTGGTGTCCTGGCTGCGCAGCTGCGTCCGAGTCGGGTCTGACGGAGGGAGGAGGGACAAACGGGCGTCTCGCAGGGGCAGAGAGGGGACTGCCCTGCGCAGCAGCAGGTCTTGCCTGGGTTGGAGTACACATAGCGTGGCATTGCTCATCTTCAAGCCATCATGCAATCAGAGCCTGTAATATTGCAAGTTTTTGTATCTCTCAGTTTCGTTTTGATGAATAAGTAGAATCACATAGGGCACTTGCACACGTGGTCTAAAACATGTTCAAATACTCTACTGTTTGTTTGTTTTAATGCTATTTTTGTATGTGCTGCAATTCATTTTGTTCCTCTCTTTTTTTTTTTTCACCTTTGTTTAATTGCTTTGTAAAATCTGTGGAAAGGGTAGCACATTCTCTGCTTTAACTCTGCCTTTTGAGACAACTTTTCAGAAAAATCTGGTTGCTTGCAAACATTTGCAAAGAATAAAATTCAGTTTGTTTCAAAACTGATTCCCCCCCCCCCATTGTTGAGAAGAAAGAAAATGTTTGGGTTTACATTGTGTTTTAAACGGGCTGGTTTCAAAAAGCAACGTGTTCAGTAAAGAGTTTCAGCTTTAAAGAATGTGAAGGCTTGAAGGGCAAAGGACAAAGAATGTAAAAACTAACATGGAGAGAGCATATGTTGTCATAGCAATGAATAATCAAAATGAAACATTAAGTACTTCGTGTCAAACTCTTCTCTCATCTGTGCGCTTACTTGCTTTAATCCACCTGAGTAATTTGTAGCTTCAGTCACAAATTGTTTCCCTCCATATGAACTTCCTCAAGGTCTAGGAGTCCAGATGGTTTTTCCAGCATCCCCTTTGTCTCCAGCTTCTCCCACGAAGGTAGATCTGAGGGGGTTAGGTAGTGAGAGCATGGAGAAGATGCATCAGGAGACGCTTGGAGGAAAATAGGTGGGAGGCTTTGCAGACAGGCTCAGCACAAGGGCGTTCGAGTTGCAGGTTATGTCCCTGGAGCTGATGGCTCTTGCAGGGCTGCCCTGTTTCATTCAGCCAGCAGCACCAGAAATGCATCCCAGTAATACCTGGTTTATTCATCGATTTTATTAGGAGAATGTTCTCCTGGTGGGTTATGAAAGAATCAGCAAGGTGAAGTTTTAGCTTAACTCGTGGTGCCAAAATCTAACTTGCTGTTAGAAGGCTTAAATTCAGTGTATGAAATGGGCCTAATCCTGCTTTGGGCCTCAAAATGCAATGGAAAACTTCATTTTTCCTATATGACCGTTTTCAAAATGTCCTTCTTCCTACCTCCTAGCTGAGACCGCGTTGTCTCTTTGATCTTTGGGAGGGTGGTGACAGAATGCTGCTCTCCCAGAGGTGTAACGGGAAGGGACGGCTGCGAGGTCATGGCAGTTAGGCTGACCAGCATGGGCGTCCGCCTGCCTGCTGTCAGTTCTTGGGTCACTTGCTAAACAATTTAACTGAGTAAACTCCCTGTTTTTCTTGGGTTTTTTTCCAATATTTTCAAAGTGGACACAGGTGAGGTGGCTTAACTGTCTCTTCAGCCTTTCTTGCAGAATTTTTTGTTCTCACTGAAGCTCTGCGGCGTGCCGTGGGCTGTCCCTTTCCTCTGTATTTTAAGACCTTAGTGTCTTCTGAGCGCTTGGATTGCTGCATGATGGTGTTCCCCCTTACAAACGTTGGGCTAGCACGAATTCAGGATGGTTGCCACTCCATTGGAAAAGCCCTTCAGTTTTTTCTAAGATTTATACAAATACCCTGAGGACTTTGTGAGAACCACCCAGAGTTTACGATGGGCATCCCCGTGCTGCTGCTCCACGCAGCCATAGGCATCTGCTGTGGGAAAGCTGCGGAGAAGGGCAGCTTCCAGCCTCCTCTTTCTTTTCCATACGGCTTTGTCTAGAGGTACAACGCCTGAGTGAGGCTACAGGACGGGTAGTTTAAGCGACATGCAGGTAGCGGAGCATGTGGAATTGAACTTCAGCCTCTTAAAGAGCTATTGTCCTACCATGTTATAAAGAAACTACCTCAAAGGTCAAAGCTTTAACTCCTTGCCCTCTTGCACCACCCGATAACGAAGGACGCCGTTAGTCTCTCCACCACTAACACTCCGCCAAGGTAATGCAATCTTTACTTTTTGGCCCTGGAAGCAGCTTTCTAAGGGCGGAAAAGGCATTATTCTACTACACTACTACGGTGTTCTGGAGGATTTGCTGGTTTATTGAAACTTATAAGAAAGGTCAGCCACCCGAACAAAAGCCGTGGTGGAGCACCGTGTACCCGAAGACATCGTCCCTGACTGTATTGAATCCACGGAGAAGTGGAAGCACGTTACCTGGCTTCCTTAATCCCAGAGAAGGTAAATGTAACTTTTAGAGTACTTGGGGGCCTGTACTCTAAAACACCCTGTACAACTGGCGATGTTTTGGGATGTGAACCCGCTCTGCTGTGTCCCCATGTGCTTTGGGACCATGGGGCAGTGCCCAGCCAGCCCCAGCCACGCATGTGCTGGGTGACAGGACCAGGGCTATGGTCTGTTCAGACACCTCCTTCCTCTGGGGCCGGGGAAACTCGGGCAAAGAAAAATGGAATAATTTTCTGGCTCGCAGCCATCAGCTGGGCAGCCTGAGCATGGCAGGATCCTTTCCTGACTTTTTCCAGGTTCTGCGTGTTAAAGTGTCCTGGAGCAGCCTGGCCGTGTGAAGCACAATTCCTGGAGCCAAGAAGAGCAGGCGTGGCTGATGGTCTGGCTGGTGGACCAGCGGCAGGATGGAGGCAGGATGAGCCCACGGCTTTAGTGCTCACCCAGCGACAGCCTCCCAAGTGCTGGGGATGTTCAGGTGCCCCCCTGAGACACTGCAGGGCTCCTGCCTACACAGACCCCCACACACACACCCCCCTCTACCTATAGACATACGCACCTCTGTACTCACAGCCCGTCTGTGTGTGTGTATGTGTGCACACAGATGCATACATATACACATGCACATACTGGGATACACAGCACTTGTACTTATATATCATAGACTCACAGAGTGGTTGGGGTGGGAAGGGACCTTTCGAGGCCATTTAGTCCAACCCCCCGCCGTGAGCAGGGACATCCCCCGCCGTGAGCGGGGACACCCCCAACCACAGCAGGTCGCTCAGAGCCCCGTCCAGCCTGGCCTGGGGTGTTCCCAGGGATGGGGCATCCACCACCTCCCTGGGCAGCCTGGGCCAGGGGTTCACCACTCTCATGGTCAAAAGTGTTGTTTTTATATCTAGTCTAAATCTCCCCTCTTTAAGTTTAAAACCATCACCCCCTGTCCTATCGCT
>NW_010557254.1:22318-34175 GCF_000687285.1 Phaethon lepturus | reverse complement strand
TTAGTGATTCTGTGATTCTGTGAAAATATGCCTCATTAAGTCTGGTCACCCTCTGCTTGATTATATATACTGCTTCAAGTGTTAAAAACAGTTGTAACCTAGTAAGTGCCCTTTTACTCTAACAATATTAGAAATAACAGCAGGCTTTTTTTTAGTTTACCTATACACTTGCAACTCACAAATTCTTTTTACATCCTAATCTCACATGCTTTTCCTACTTAACCTTCTGTACACTTCAAGTGCTATTTCCAGCAACACGTTATTAACTTGAGCACCAGCATAAAACTAAACATTGAATAGGTATACGGTATCCACTGATCTTTTGAAAAAGATCAGAGATACATTCTGTGGTGGTGTCTGCAATCTCTCCCACAAGCACTTAATTGCATAGCTTTACATATTCTCATCTGCTAAGAATGTCTTGGTTTGTGCTAAGATGTCAGACTGCACAGTGTTCTCCACGTAACTTTCATCTGACTGTGGTTGAGTATTATATTCATTTTTGTCCCAGGTCTCAGTTTGTAGAAAAAACTACAGATCCAAAGTACTGCAAAATTAAGACCCTTCTGTAGACTTCCTCTTGAATGGGATAATTTCCACTGACTTCCAAATACTTAATCAAAAGGTAGATTTTTCTTTATGACCTCTAAGGTTTCAAATCAAAATCTTTTTTTCACTTATTCCTCAAAAAGTTTTCCAGTAGACTTCCATGGGCTTCCTAGACCATGGTTAAGAAAGAAGTAAGGCTTGTGCACCTGAAAGTTTGTCTTTTTTCCCAGCTATATTGCAAAATATATAACAATATATAAAAAAATACTACACCTTCCTGCAAACCTAGTTCTCTTGCGTCACTGGAGCTACAGCATTGCTCCCAAAATATTCTTATGTGAAAACTGCTGAACATCTCAAATGCATCAGCAGCTGCAATCCTCAGAAATTAGACTACCTTGCTTTATTTGCAAATGACAAATGAAGAGTGAAACATGCTGAAATTAACTGACTTCGTATTTTCAGTGTTTATGTAGCTTCCCAGTGTTCCATGCCTCCAGTTCACTCAGGCGCCACTTACCTCAGCTTAACAGATTGCCTGTTTCTGTAGCCTCCTCTCCCACCTTCTTGCCTTCCCCAACCTAACATCATCAGCCTAGAAAGCTAAACCTCTTAGATGTATCATTCCTGAAGCCACATTACAGACAGTTCTTTGCTCTCTGTGTGGGTTGGAAGACTGTGCGTCCCCTTCCTTCACCCCTGTGCCCGGGGACCAGGAAGCAGAGGCTTACTCCAGACTAGCCAAACTGATGCTGATGGAAATCTTTTATCATCAGGGATGAGTTTGCTGTAGCAGAGGAAGCAAGGCAAGCTCTTTGGGTGCTCTGGTGACTTGCTGAGGCCATAAGCATTAAGACGCCTTTATCATGTAATTCTTAGGGCTGTGCAACATGAAGCCAGTCTGCTGCTCGTGTAGCCTTTGCCATTTTTGCTTCTCCTCATCAAAGGGCAAGCTATTTACACTGAAATAGCCCAATTCCTCACTATACAAACAGAAAAGAAGGCTCAGTTCATTCCCTCTCCCACTGACACTGAGGACTAAAAACATTCTCTTCTCACTACTCTTCTCCACTTCACAGCTAAGGGATTAGAAAATTAACCCCACAAAAAAAGTAAACAGTTTCCTGCTTGATGAGTGAGCCGAGTCAGCCTGCCAAGGGCCAGAGCAGTCACACAGGAGCAGCAAGAAGCAAGCGCACTCCTTTTGTCAGCCCTGGACTGCCGACACAGCTCTGCCAACACTTTCAATTCCTTCTCCTGGCTGGTATCTCAAAGTTGGCATTTTATGAAAATATACATATTTTTAAGGTAATCTCAAAGTAGTTTCTTGGACTTAAACCATACAAACTATCCAACTTACCGTAACTATAAAATATGCTAAACAGCAGCTAAAATAATAGTTACATGACAGAACCCATTTTAATGTGTAAGCTGAGAATTTCATAAAAATGCATGAGATTCCACCTATTCCTGACAATAAAGGTGCTAACCTTGGTCTTCCCTGCTGCTTTCAATGGGATAGTAACAGGTTTTTCCAAGTTATTTTTGACCTGGTCTATAATTTGCTATAGTTAATGAATTTAATGTAATGCATCCTGCCCTGGCAGTAAGCACAGCCAGCAGCATAGAGCTATCCTAAGGGGAGTCACCTGCAGAGAGTAAAGCACAGACCCACTGCTTAGCAAAATGCAAACTTCAAAGCTATGTACGTGCCACAGGATTACTGGCAGGTGATACCTATCTGAGCACCTAGTATATGACATTTCTTTGTAGACTTAAAACACTTGTTACATATGACAGAACGTTGCTTTAAAATCCTGCATCAGCAGAAAACAAGGCTGACACTGACCCACAACACTGCAAACACCTGGTTTCACTGCTCACCGTTCACCACTTGTCACCCACTGTATTCAAAGGAAAAGTTAATTGCAAAATCCCCCAGTGACTGAAACATTTTAAAATCATGTATGAATCAAAAAAAATTTGTATTTATACACCAACAGAAAAACTGTGACTGGCTTCTAACCAATGCCTTGGTAGCATGCAGTCTGTTGAGAACATCGCCGCTATACAACCAGTGCTTCAGCACTGCTTGCCTATGGCACAGGTACATGACACTGTCTCAAGCTACAACAGCTTGAGAGGCTACTACCTGCAACACTTCATGGCGGTCTTTTACATGGGAGAGTCCTTCCTCCCCATGGTAAGATGCACTACGGAGAACTGCAGGTGCTGCTAGCCTGCTTTAGTGCAAAGACAGGCAGGTCACCTTTGATAAGCTTCAGCAGCAACTGGAGCCATGACAGCCTTCATGGCACAGATGCCAGCGAGACCTCACCACGGCCCTGTTGTTGTAACATCTCCAAGCAGTGGAGTAATATTATCTTAAAATATTACAGGTGGTCCTAAAGCAACTGCCATACCCTGGAGCAGAAAGAAGCACCAGGAGAAGGCTGAGAAGAAGGAGGAAGCTTGAATGTATACAGCCAGTTCCCCAAGGATGAGTTAGACTCATCTCAGATCAGCACCCAACTGGACATGCAATGCCCATCAGCCCCCCAAAGCAAGCACCACATAATTTGATTTTCATGCATACAAAGAAACAGTGTTTCTGAGTATTTGTCTCCTAGAAGGACCCATGTTTTTGCCAGTACTTCTCCGGAAGTATACATAGGTTTAGTGCCTTATTAAATATGGTGGGTGGGTCCACAACACTGAAGATTACCAGAAATCACTGCTACTGAAAACGAAAGTCCTCTCTTCAAAGCCATAGCGTAAGACAGAAGATTAGGATCTCACTTCTCACAACAAGGAGTGAAAACATGCAAGAGGAGGACCCTGGCCAGCACCACAGGCAGGCTGGTGGCCTCACACTGCTGACCCCCTTTGTAAGAGTCACAGTTAATGTTGGGTAAAATTTTTTTAATTCTTTTACAGCATATCATAGTTAAACCAAATTGCATATAATTAGTCAAATAAAGATTCTATCTTTCCTTCCCACTCGCTGCCTGCTCCATTCGTTTTTAAACTCTGTTAAGAACAAACTCCATACTTGGAGGTTGGTAGAACGCTCTGAAGAGCTCCTTTCCAGGTTTCACTAACTGGTACATCACCACAGGAACGTGTCGGCATACATGTCAGTGTACCTACAGGCTGATGGGGCAGCCAACTGGTAACAGATGCAAATCCAGTCATCTGCTTGGAAAGCCAACAAGCTGATCCTGCCGGCCATTCAGCACACGAACACAGCAACCAATAAATAAGAAAGAGCTGAAGGACCCGAGTTCAGACAGCAGCACACAGCTGTGGCTGTTTCCAGCACATGCCGATTCTCCTCCTGGAAAAAGCTCAAGGTTTTGTAGAGAAGACTTGTAAGTTTAATGGATAGTTTAAAGGAAATGCATGTCTGACTAGCAAGATGTTTTCTGAATTTCATCGCAAATTTCCTGTTGGAACCAAATAGTCAAAGACCAACTATCACTAATACTCCTGGTTGGCAGGTTATTTCAATGGCAAGTTGAAATAATGAACATTACCACAAAAGAGTAAAACAGTAGACTTCCAGGAGCCACAATCAATCATGATACAGAGAATTAGTCTCAAGAGAGAAGGGAAGAAAACAGCATAAAAAGACAAGCAATAACAAGTCACCTCATGAAACTTACGGGAATCATATGGAATGAGAAAATCAAGGATGAATTTCCCTGAACATCTATCTAAAAAGTAAGGGTGGAATATAATTTATATAACCGATTATGAAATGATAACACTTTCTTCTGGAAAGAGGATGTTCTGAAAACATCAGTAAAGCTAACAGAATTCAAAAGTCAAACAAATTCAGGGAATTGCTAGAGTTTCTTCAGAAAAACATGTAAGAAAAAAAGTACAAGCCAAACTGCAAGATTTGGGGTATACTAAAAAATTCAATGGCAAATATCAATGGAAGACAGACAGGAAATAATAAGAGGCTATTCTGACTGCATCAAAAGTTCCTCACTGATCTAAAAAAAAGGTGCAACAACAATAAAGAAAGGCACAAAACATTGTTAAGGAACAAGACAACCATGCAGGTGACAAATGCAGGAAGGCTGAAGTGCCAAGTGAGTTTCAATGAGCAAGGACATTAATCAGGCAGCAAGAACGAAGCCTGTATCACCAAAGAACTGGAGTTCCGCTATTCAATGCAAGAAGTGTGCAAAGCAAAGAGAAGGCAGGGAAGTCTGAAGTCTTGGTGCGTGCTTTGTTTCTACCTCCACAAAACAGCAGAAGAAAGCCTTACTGCTTAAACACAGCAGGAAGAAACAACAGGTCAAAGAATAGCTTAGTAAGACAGCTGTACTACAGCGGAGAGGGCTGGAGCACATTGCCTCAAGAGTGCTAAGAAATGAGCCAAAATATTTTCTGAACTTGGAAGAACCTAAGAAAGTCTAGTACATGTCTTTTGAAATTCTTCTTTTATGAAAAAAAAAGGGAGCAGGGATTTACACACCACTCAGGAATAATCCTTACTGCCCCAAAGTTTCACTTTTTTGGAGCAGAGGAGCCATGAATGTTACAATGGCTCTGTTTCTCAAGAACAAATGACATGAATTCTACTTCAGTGGAATCCCAATCCCTTCTCTGATAAAAGAACTGGTGCTGCTAGAAAAGGGGAAACCTAGAAACAGACCTTCACCTCTAGCATAAATCACCCTGGCCTCTGTCAAGAGAGGCATCCAGTGGCAGCCCTGGCTGCACGTTACGGTGCCCCATGCACAGCTGCTGCAAGGTCCCTTTTGGTGCTGTGGAGTCTTTGACCAACCTGCTGGTACCAGGAGGTGTCCATCTGGATCTCAGCATGGAGTCAGCAGTATGTTCATTACTTGTTCAATGCCACTGCTCTGCAAAAGCTGGAGCCTGTACTCCTGAACACCTTGACAATGCAGATACAAGGGGAAAAAACTCAGCTTTTTCTAAAGCCCATATCCTTCCTCCCCCAGCTCAGAATGGCTTTCCTGTATTTATTTTGGGGGCCATGTCATTGCCTTTGAAAGCTTTGCAATTCCAGAGCTGCAGATGACACAATGTCATCCCTGGTAATAACTTTTATGAAGTTCCTTCACTCTCTGAGCCAGTTTCTCTGCACAGGTCATGAACGCTGCATGCCTGCTTAACAGTGCACTGAATGGCGCAGGCTCAAGCAATATCAGACAGCTGAGACCATCAGGAAAAGCAGTTTTCAAGGGTGTGCTATAGGTTTCACCATTCTAAACTCTGGGGTCCAGTAGATGATAACTAAGCATCTGCCTGAACTATAAAGTTTCCCCTGCAAAATGGGCAGCTATGATGCTGGTCCACGGGAAGAATTACCCGCTGGCTTTCAGGCTGCTACTCATGTTGGGTGGGAAGTTCTGCACAGGGGACTGAGATGGAAGCACTCAAAAGCATTTCTCTAAAAAAGAAAAACAAAACAACAGCAACTACCCCAACTAAAAGATAGCCTTTACATGTACAGGTATAAGTGTAACTGTATGCACAGAAATTCTCAGCACACATAAACTGATCCTGCAAAACTTCATGCACAGTATTGCTCCTCAAATCACTGCAATTTTCATCCGCAGGACCACTACACACAATTTGACATTACCAGACCTACCAACTGCCATATGGCTGCCTATTACACCTGTCTGCTGAATTTTCACACATCTGGCTAGCCTGCTAGAAGTCTTCAAGCATTCGCCAGCTACTTCTCCCCTTGGCTGATAGACATGCTGAGTAGACAGCTGGAGGTATTCTCTTGCTGCTCCCCAAACAGGATCACGGCCAAGAAGGATTAGCCAAGACCCTCAGCTTACTCAACATTTTCACTCAGCTACAACTCCAGATAAGCTCAAGCTTAAGCTCAAGGAGGAGGAAAGGAGGAGGAGGAGGAGGAGGAGGAGGGGGAAAGAAGGAGGAAAGGAGGAGGAAAGAAGGAGGAAAGGAGGAGGAAAGAAGGAGGAGGAGGAGGAAAGAAGGAGGAGGAGGAGGAGGAGGAAAAAAAGAGGAAAAAAGGAGGAGGAGGAGCAGGAAAGAAGGAGGAGGAGAAAAAAAACTGAACCAGATGGGTTCTTGGTAGCCAAGCAATTTAAGCTTCTAGAAGTTAGCATCAAGGCTTATGCTTCAATAAGCTGATGTGCCTCAGCACTGCACACCTATCAATATAGCTGAATGAGTCCAAACCTGACCCCAGCTATGGGAGCACAATTCAGATCACTAATACCTTTGGGGATTACCATCAGTGGCATACCAAGCATAGCAAAGAATAGCAAAGTAGTACTTAAAACTGTCACCTTATGACCAAATAGAAAAAGATAGTGAAGATGTCTTAACTGACTCAAAAGTTTACAATTTAAAAATACTGGTGAGCTCTGTGCAAGAACTTTACGCATGGAGGTAGTTTTGCTAGAGAGTTTCGGAAAACATTTTCCAAAATATAACCAGTGATAAAGCATTTTACTTAAACTTCCTCTGCAGCAATAGCGGGGAGGGGAGAAAATAAAACAAAAAAAACCACCTTCAAAATGTACTGAAAATATTTTATTAAATACAAACATTACTTTGCCTACTCTTCAGGTTCAAACTAATGCCTGAGCAGCATTTTAAAATTCTTCCCAGTGACATTTTCAAAAATTCTGATCAAACTGCTGGAGAACACAGAAAAGTTGTTTAAGAAGACTTACACAACTTCCATTTCTCAGTTAAATATGAATATTAATATTGAGCAAATATTTGTCTTTAAGAGGCTGTTTACACACCATTTGAAATTGACTCGAGTTATTTATATGGTATTAAATAGATATGATCTGAAGGCACAAAGCTAGACACACACACATTGCAATAGTTATGCTGCTAGTCCATGCTTCATTTATTACCTTCATCATCCTTTCCTCATTTTCTCTGTTTGTTACCAGAAAAAGAAGAAATTAATCTTGAATTACTCTGGAAACTCTTAAGGGCAGATTCCAATATAAGTAGTTGTCTGCTCAGCATATGAGAGTTACAAATATCAGACAGCAAGAGATCTGCTGTGCTGAACCTTATCCTAAAAAAGACTCCTACCTGCAGAACGAAGGGAAAAAGAGACTTACTTTTTTTATGACTGTGTGTTCTTCAGTCTACCAGCATTACCTCTGGTAATAAGCTGCAATGAAATGTTAGTACTGGGGGGGCGTTGGGCATAGAAAAAGCTTTAAGACTCCTCCAAAGATACGGTAGAAGTTGTTTCAAGTACCAGCTGATAAAAAAAGCTAATGAGATTATTTTACTCTTTCTACCACACTACATATTTCTTATTACCAGATTACAGGAATAAATCAATTTCTGCTTGCCTGTTTCATGTTTTATACATGGAAAAGAAAGGCTGAACACATCAGAATTTTTCAGACACAACCACTTCAGTTTAACAATGCATAATGGTAAAATTATTACGAAACGATAACAACACTTATAAATGATAAATTAAGATTATGCATCAAACTATACTCTCTTGCAGCATGTATATGCTTTTTCCAAATAAACGTTAGTTCCAGTTTCTGAATGACTGCAAAAACTCTGAGTGAAGAAAACTGTATTAAACTCGCAATGCATAGCATTAAACTGAAAGGAGAGACAACACTTGTGACTCATTACTGAACTCTCCTGTTTATCTATTAACTGTTCCCTTGAAATTAAAAAAAAAAAATCTGTTCTCACTAAAAATAATTTAAATCAGTGGGCATACAAATTACTATATTTTCGTGGTAGAATGATAGTTGAATCATGGTTGCAAAACAGACTGCTTGTAAAAACCTTTATTGTTTGGATGAGAAGTTACTACAAGTCACACAAGAGTGTGGCTAACAGTAAAACTGCCTCTTTTCCACCCTTAAATTTCAGTAAGATTCAGCAACACACGGAATAAACTAACCCTTGGAAAACATTACCTCCCACCTGACATACAAAAATAGCCCACCTGATTTTCGGTTTGTTATCCTGGGTCCTGTATAAATGACAAATACTTGAGATTGAACACAGATGACCGACACAGAAGACATCTAACCTGAAAACCTCTGATCAATTTATCTCTGCAGTGAGTTAGCTGTATGCCACCTCAGTTGTCTTCCAGTGCTATAACATACACTTAGGCAAAATGGAGAGCACTGGAAAAGGTTTACCTGTAGAGGCTGGGGAACCTCCATCACTGGAGGTTTTCAAGACCAGCTAAACCCACGGCTGACCTGATCTACTGTTCATGATGGACGGACTTCAAGCAAAACTTCTGGACTACATGACCCCCAGTGGCCCCCTCTAACCAACATTTCTATGATTTTATAAACTATTTTCAAATAACACACTTGCAACATCTTCCATCTTATCTTCATCACATACAGCTTGTTCAGTATCCTGCTCCTCCACACCAATCATTCAGAGATGAATCCTACCTGCATACATCCCTTCCATCATGCATGAAGTTTCTCCAGAGAGCTGTCCCAACAAGAAAAGTCAGCTTAAGAAAAGAGGAAACATCAGAGAAGAGGCTCAAATCTCCTCTTCCACCGAAAAGCTGCTGGAAACCTCATTCCAAACACACACTGGAAAAGGGCTTCCCAAAAGGCTAAGTGCTGAATATCCTTCAGACCTGTCTCATGCTTAGCAGAGACAGACTAAAATGGAGAAAAGGATGGACTATGCCTGAAATGAACAAAAAAAATCAGTTACCATTAAAGGAAAAAAGACTGGAGGGGGCACCACAAAGACCCACCTCTCCCATGACCAGAAGACAAAGCTTCATGTATCTCTGTCATATTAATTAAGTATGATGTAAAATGTGTAAGCAAAAGTTTCCCTCCTTGAAAGGAAAGGAAAAATTAAGAAACAGATCTCACAAGAAGCACACATATACACAAATCTGTATTAAATGAAACATTTGCATTTGCATTTGCATCAGCAGCTGGTTGCATTAAAAACAAAAATAAACAAAACATAACTGCTTGTTTGAATACAGAAATTTTTGTTAGGAATACCACTTTTTACTCTCAACCTGACTCAAAATGAGATCAGACTCTAAATATTGAACTCAAGTTATAATATCTTACCTTCCAAATTACTGATGCTCAACTTGGTCCTATGACTATTTAGAAAACATATTAATTAGTTTTTTAAATTTCCTTTCATTAGTCTGTTACAAGAAGACAGCTTGTGAGCACACCATCAGGCATTCACAGCTCTGGATTTCACTGTCACCTCAAAAAGCCAACTCTGCTTCGTTCTCTCCTCAGCAGGGTTTTACTAGAGGGTTGGAGACAAGTCCTGGGATTATATTTAGTATTAAATGTAAAGTATTTATAAATCTGTATTAAGTAAATTAAATGTTTAATATACATTTTAATGAAGTCATTTGTTATGGATCTTAGCGCAGCAATCAGACGAAACGCTGTCTTTAACACCTTCTACTGGTGTGCTTACTGCCATATATAATACACACTCTTCATGCCTGTAACCTATTTAATAATGGACATTAATTATTTATTAGCCCTCTATAAACAATTTATAAATGTACCCTTACTATAAAGCATGACTCAACTGGCCTTTACTTCCACAACAACAGTCTCTGCAGTATTTTAACTGTCGCATTAAGAAGTAAACCCTACTTACAAGAACTTAACAGTGATACGCATTTTGTGATATAAAAATAAAACCAAATAGCATAGCCTATAATTCACCTCAGAATTCAGTAATATGTAATATGCAGTGGACCTCCCTAAAATTGATGTGAACTGGTTACAATCCCACTGTAAGCAAAATCAGAATCACGTTTAGGTACAATGAAAGAAGCTTTTTATACCTCTGTCATGCAACTATTGGATAAATTTAGTTTTTCACCTTGGGCACTTAATGACCCGGTTTTGTGAGCACAGGAGGTGCTATCCAGGCCAGCTGCCTTGGTATCCCATCACCAATGAACCAAAGGCAAATCTTAATATCAAATTCTGAGCAGCAGCTTGTTCATATGCTAAATTCTTCTGAAAATCCCACTCCCCAGCTCTGTGATCCGCACATGCTGTTTCATGTAGGCAGCTAAGATGCCAGGTTGGTACCCGTATGTTATTTTTAAAACTCACATACATCTTCATTGCCCCAACGCTGGCCTATGACCAGCTTTTGTTTTCCTCCATGCTGTTGGAGACATCTTTCCTGCTTCTCTAGGTAACTCACTGTTGACACACATAATCTCCAGAGCCAGCAGCTCAACACGAGGGTGCTCCCATGCAGATAACACTGGCTGCTGAAAAGCCTGCACGACGGCTCTCCTACTTCTCCCACCACATACAGGCTGGAGAGTCTTACAAGTACTCTCTTTAAAGAGATCATCTCAGCCAAGACTGCCTGCGATCTCCTGCTTGCTAAATAGCAAATGAAAATTTTAGGAAAACTATGTATTTTGCTACTCTAGGTTTTAAACACAGACTTTGGAAATAGTACTCTATGTTAACTGAGTGTCAATCTTCACTTTCAGAATAGGTGACATTTTATGTATTTTTAGTATTAAAATCAGTTATTAGTTTTAGTATGTAAAAGGCATTCTGTGATTCCTCCTGACACTGCACTGGCTTGCTTTTACTATAAATGTTATTCCTGTCACATAAGAACTGCATTAAATTTAAAGCAAATACCTACAGCATAGCAAAATGCAAGGAAAGTTTCTTAATGGCAAGACACAAGGAACAACGTTTTCCTAAGTTTTAAAGTCCACTGTTTGCACCTCCTTTCCCTGGGATTTTTCTCCAACTCAGTAAGTGACTGTCCTGGTTTCAGCTGGGATAGAGTTAATTTTCTTCACAGAAGCTAGTATGAGGCTGTGTTTTGGATTTGGGATGAGAAAATGTTAATAATGCGCTGATGTTTTGAGCTGTTGCTAAGTAGTCAAGGACAGTCCAGCTTCTCGTGCTGGCCTGCCAGCAAGAAGGCTGGGGGTGCACGGGGAGCTGGGAGGGGACACAGCCAGGACAGCTGACCCAAGCTGGCCAAAGGGATATTCCCTACCATACGACATCATGCCCAGTATATAAAGCTGGGACAAAGAAGAAGGAAGGGGTGGAGGGATGTTCGGAGTGATGGTGTCCGTCTTCCCAAGAAACCATTAAGTATGATGGAGCCCTGCTGTCCTGGAGATGGCGGAACACCTGCCTGCTGATGTGGAGTAGTGAATTAACTCCTTGTTTTGTTCTGCTTGCGTGCGCAGCTTTTGCTTTACCTATTTTGCTTTACCTTTATCTCAACCCATGAGTCTTCTCAGTTGTACTCTTCA
>NW_010557254.1:0-22287 GCF_000687285.1 Phaethon lepturus | reverse complement strand
AGAAGGCTTCTCATTTGTACTCTCCCGATTCTCTCCCCTGTCCCACAGTGGGGGAGTGAGCGAGTGGCTGTGTGGGGCTTAGCTGCCGGCTGGGGCTAAACCACAACAGTCACTAATGAACCACCACTTTTTAACAGTGCTTAAGCTTGCCACATTTTTTTATTAACTCTGAGTTTCCCTTACAGAAGAAATCCTTTCTGAACAGCTCCAGGACATCTAATGTGACCTAAGCAAATTGGTGGAACATCAAACCAGTGCTACGTGTATCACTTGTGTTGTCCATCTTTGAAAGCATATTCTGTTGGAGAACAACCAACTGCGACTAAGAACACATGCCAAAAAAAAGAAAACCCAGACCCTAACCAGATACCAGGAAGAACACAGCATGGCCTCTTAACTCCTTGTTCCCAGCAGTCTGGATTCATTCAGGAAAGAGACACTGCACCAGGGGAAAATAAAATACAAAAACAAAGCCTCACAGTGTAAAATTAATTCATGCAGCTCAAAACTACTTATCTATCTCAAGTCAATTACAAAATATAAATGACAGTCAAGGCTGCTCTTTGTACATGTGAAAAATGCCTGTCTTAAATAATAAAATGTCCTTTTCAGACCTAAATTATGCCTTCTATGTGCCATCTCACTTAACACAAAAGCACAAATAGAAAAAAACGAGTTCTTGCCCGTATGAAGGTCACAGAAAAGTTGGCAAAGGAACAACTACATAATTTGAATAAAAGAGAAAAGAAGTCTGAAAGTTCATAGATGTAGAGAGACTAATTGCTTTACAAGATATGTGAGGAAAAAGGAAAACAGAACAAATATAGACAATACCCATGTACATTCAAGCAAAAGAAAACATAACGGAAGTACAGACACTGAGAAAAAACCACAGGATGACACACAACGTTATGCAGCATTTAAGATCCTTGGGCCAAGACAGCCTAAGGTGGACATGGATGGAGGTACCGTGGGAGTTCGAAGAGCAGATACGGTGTTCACAGCAGCAGGAAAGAACATGGCACTAACATCGTGATAACACTGGGGTGCCAGGAACTTCAACATCCTCTACCAACATCTGGTCCCCTTCCTCCAAGGCAAATTAAGTACTAATGTAACATAGCTATGCAGAGCACACAGGTATATCCACAGCTGATCACAGCTGTACGGGTGATGTAATCTTTCTATTGCCTGGTCAACAATCCAATTCCACGTGGAATTTGGAGTCATTAAAAAGGCCTTTAGCACCTTTCATGGTGATGTATACAACATTCCAGCACTGGTTTACGCAGCTATCCAGTCCTTCGAAGATCGGTCCCTGGAGGTATGCAGCACTGACTAGCTTTGAAGCTGTCCTTAAACTACAAAACAATCCTGTGTGGGGGAACAGATGCATGTATGGCAGTCACAACTGAACAAGCAAACCTGAGATAAAGATCTGTCATGTCCAACGTGAAACTCGGATAACCCCAACAAGATCAGCATAGTTAAACGGTGCTCATTATTTTGTAATGTGTTCCCTTTGCACTGCTTCTGACCTAAATAATGCCCTTGCTTTTTAGAAGATGGCTACAGGATAGTTCTTCATTGCTCTCTCTCTCTCCAAGAGAGCTCAGGCCTTGCTGCGATAATCACAGCAGAAGGTAAAGGGACTGCCACCTAAAACCCAGGGACTCAGCTGTCTTCTGCCCCAATACAGAGGCCCAAGACCTAAAATGATATGCCCTTGAAAATTGTGTAAGGGATGATGAGAGGTAGGTAAGCCTGTAATTGCATCAGTGAGAAAGGTAAACAGATGGAGAGATGCACTTGGAAACGTGTTAATCTCTACATTATTTTCTGTCAGATTATGCAGTATCTCTTCATCCCTAGAAATGTAAAAATGGGGGGAAAAAAGGAGTGGTTGGAGAAATTTAAGTCTTGCTAAGATGAAAGTAAAAGCAGTCTGTGGCCCCATGGAGCCTACCTTTGTAAAATATTTCTAATGAGAATCCTGCAATTTCCCTAACTCTCTCTACAGATGCAAGAGCCCCAGAACAGAAGGGTAATTCTTAATACAAGATTTTTTTTTCCAAAGTAGCCTGTTATTGGCATCAGCCATTAGACTGGATTTAAGCCTCATGGGAGTACTGGAATTTGATGGTGAGTGAAGTCTTACTGGGCCTTTCATCTTCTACTTCTGAACATTTACCTTCTACTAGGCTTTTTACAAAGACCTCCTTGCAATCACAAAAACAGTTTTTATCAACCAGATCTGTTACGGCCAACAAAACAAAAAAAAAAAAGGCTCTCTTCGCAAAGCCATACCACACAACCCACATCTCCGTATACAGACAGCAAAGACCCTGCTGGTGCACAGAAAGATAATCCTGGCAGTTATCACCAGGATCACACATTTCTGCTGCTGTATTTTTGAAGGAGGGGTACACTTTGTCCCACACTAGCTGACTGGTGCATGGTACAAGCTGCTCACCCTGAGGTACGAGGGAACTTTAGCTCCATGGAAAGCAAATCCTGAAGACGGACGATTCCTGTCCTTATTCCTAAAGACCACCCAGGACAGCACCCTGCCCGTGGCTTGGGTGGGGGCTGCTCACAGTGAAACTCTACACGCAGCCAATTCACTTTCAGACTGCATTCCCCACATCCAAGCAGTCATGCTCCATTTATCCTTATGCCCTGTCCAAGTTCAAGGTATGGAGACCAAGATCCCCCAGAAAAGAAGAAGGGGAACTCAGAGGACAGCTCCCACTTCATCCCCCATCCAGACCTTCTGGGGACATAAGGGACAAGCTGCTCTACAAGCACTGGGTGTAGGGCCCCTCTTTTTTTGCAGAAAGGGGGTTTCTATGTTTTGCATTCACACAATCACACTCAAGAGCTTCTGGTATTTTTGCTGCATTTTGCTCTCCTTTTTATCATTTACATACTCCTGTGCAGAGTGCTACAAAAGCCAGAGGACCTGCTCCTCATGCCCTGTCCATAAAGCTTTTTCCTTGTGCTGCTGCAGGTGGCTCGGTGTTTGTAGTCCGGCAGCCTTGGGACTTATCCCCCATTCCACGTTTGCTTATGCATCACTAGGGCTTTTTAGACAAGCTGGACGTTTTCTTATGACTACTTGGGAATGCTGTTTTCGTCAGCACAACAACTGCAAGTATTCCTCAAGAAGCCAAACCTTATACTTCATTTGTTTAATTTTCAATGAAACACTTCAGAATCTAAGTATGCCAAAAAAAAAAACATTGTCATAATTTCATTGGGAGGACCACCTACTAAAATGGAAAAAACTGTTTTCTCAGTCTCTCTCTGAGTAATCTTACCTATTCAGAAAAATATGGCAATGCTTGTTTGTGAAAATCTCACATCAAATTCAAGAGGCAGGCAACATTTGCTCCTCTTTTATGAGTTTGATCACGCCTCTACAGTTACAATTTTGTTAAACCACTGAAATATTAGAGTATTTCCATTTTTTTTGGAAGCTAAACACATGAGGTCACAATGACTTTTAATGTTCATCCTTGGATAACATTACTGAAATAATCATAAGGGAATGCAAAAGTAAAGGTTGTCTAGAAGCTGAAATTTCTCATCGCTCACCTCAGACTAAAATGATCTTCCCTGTTGTTTGGAAACTTTTAAGGTTTGTTGCTTGTTTTTTTCACACAAAAGTCTATAAAAGAACTTTAAAACAGTAGAAAAAATACTCCATTACCACTTCTTATTTCAAGATGTATCAAGTCTTCCCCTAAAAAATGTTGAGAAAGTATTTATGTGATTGTTGCTTCAGAAAGTTACTCATCTCTGTTAAGATTTAATATATCTGCATTGTTCAGGTTTGCTGTGTTTGTTTAATACCTGATGCATTAAATGCCTAGATGACCTATAAAACTTATGTGGACTTGAACATTATATGGATGATAACACGCTGAAGTGGTATCACCATTCTCAAATCAAGCTCATACCAAAAAAAGTAAAAACACTAAAACCCAAATAAACAAAAAAAATCTTGTCTTTGAACCTCAAATTCGTTTTTGTGATTTCAAGCTCAAACTCAAACATCCAGTACACTACCCTAAACTAAGAATAGGTTCCTGTAATGGTTCTATTCCAAGTATTTGTGTGTTATTGCTAAAAACAACTTTTCAGAGCCAACTAGATTGTTGCTTTTCTTTTTCATATGCACCCTCTCACATTTGCAGGTAAGAAGGGAAGATTAGCCCCCTAAAGTGCTTTTTACACTTCATTCAAGGTAAGCAATGCATAGAAACTTTTCTATGGGTAGGTGCTAACATGACAACATCAGGACTAAATTTCAAGCACAGTAAAAACTGAAATTGAAAATTAATAGGTTTTACAAAGCACTCCAGTACCCCAAACTCCAGTTCAGCCTGACCTGCCTGGTACCTCGGTGGGTGATTATCTCCCACTTATTCTACATGGGCTAATGAGTTAAGCTAATGCTTGCATGTGAGCATGCATTTTACATAAACACACAGAGAGACAGAAGTTAATCTATTCACCTATTTAAAATTTCTGCTGTTTTTTCCTAGTGGTCCAGTTGCCATAGTGCTCTGTTGTGTTATGCAGGAGAGCACAGCTTCATTGCTGCTCTAGTTATTTCACTCTCCATGGCTGCCATGAATACAACAAATGAAATCACATGGACGGTGCTCATAAGCAGAGCAAGATTTGGTCTGGTCATCGTTAGAATAGATTTCAAATATAAGCTTGTTTCAAGCTTACAAAACTTTTTGTACACTGAGTTGAAGCCACTCAGTGCAGCTTCGCCGTAACATCTTTCTTTCCTCCAAATATTTTGCTTTTCATGTTCAAGAAGGACCATTGCAAAAGCTAGTTGTAGAAACGGCAAAAATAAGGAGCCAGTTGCTCAGTTTATTTAGGGTCCCTGCAACTCAGTTTTAAGAGAAGTTGCACAAGAAATTGAGTCAGCAAAATAAAAAAACCTTACTAGGGCTGGATTTGCAAAGGAAAAAAAAAAGTCAAGAAATTCCTAAACATGATGCCAATAGTGTAACTATATTATTCCTTTACAAAACAATTAAAAGTAATGAAATTTTGACTGTTCTCGCTGTAAGTGTTAAGAAACTCAGGATTAGTATTTAGTTATCTGGCAGTCCCACTGAGAAGCCCCAACATAGACCAGACAACATACTTGTGGTAGAGCTCCTCCACAGCTTCACAGCAGCATCAGTCACCTTGGCGCACAGAGACTGACAGCACAAAAGAACAGCAGCTTACCCAAAATTACATTTTGAAAGGAGTAGAGACTCTCCCTACAAACAGGCAGAAAAAGCAATTGATACCTAGGGGTACACAACATGGAACCTCTGTCTTTAAGAGGCCTCACATCTTACAGCACCAGAATGCAAGTTTCCAAAAAGGTTACACTTACCAAGGAAAAAAAAAAATCTCCCCAGTGCTTAGTCAGTATAGACATAAACATTGTTCTAAGTGCTTTGGAAGAAATACCTGGTGCACATGTATAAAATTGAATCCACAAACAGAGATTTATGTCTAAGTAGGGAGTGGTGACTGCCCAATCTTAAGGAGCAGCAGGGGAGTGTCCCGGTTTTGGCTGGGCTAGAGTTAATTTTCTTCCTGATAGCTGGCATAGTGCTGTGGATGAAATCTGAGATGAGAATACTGTTGATAACACCCTGATGTTTTCAGTGGTTGCTGAGCAGTCAAGGGCTGTCCAGCTCCTCACGCTCTGGGCTGCCGGCGAGCAGGCTGGGGATGCACGGGGAGCTGGGGGGGGCACAGTCAGGACAGCTGACCAAGGCTGGCCAGAGGGGTATTCCGGACCATATGGCGTCAGGACCAGTACATGAACTGGGGGAGTTGGCTGCGGAGGTGCCATGGCTCAGGAACTAATTGGATATCAGTCAGTGGGTGGTAAGCAACTGTGCTGTGCATCGCTTAATAATAATAATCATCATCATCATCATCATCCTTCCTTTTCTGTCCCACTAAACTGTCTTTATCTCAACCCACAAATTTTACTTTTTTTTCTTGATTCACTCCCCCATCCCACCAGGGCAGGGAGGGCGCGTGAGCAAACGGCTGTGTGGTGTTTAGCTGCCTGCCAGGTTAAACCACAACAGGGAGTTAGGATTAAACAAATATTTTAAAAAAACAACCAAAACCACTACTATTTTAGGTGCCAGATTTAAGGCTTCAGCTTTGCAAATGACTACTGGAAGGTTCAAGGTCCCTAAAGGAATAGTTGGGTCATGAAGAGCTGCTGTAACAGGTTGCACAGAGCTGCTGTAGACTTGCCAATACATGCTTGTATCCAGCTGGTCCCAATTAATAGGATATATCCTGGTGGTTGTTGGCAGCCTTCAAGCGGCTCTAGCTTATGCCACAGACCAGACTGGCAACCAGAGGACTCAAAACAAAGACTCTGCATAGATGGCACAAAGTCATCTCCCCACTCCGCAGAATTGCATCAGATAGCCTAAGTGGATAGGAGTACAGCAATGTAATATATGGCCATATATAAATAAACATTTTGGAGGGGACAATGAGAAAAAGGTAGTATGGACAATTTATACCCAACAGCAAATGCCATTTAATTCTCATTTTAAACTAAGCACGATTTCCACCATTTGCCCCTCTCACCCCCACCTCCCCACTCCTACAGAGACACCTCTGGAATATTTGCTGGAATCACTACATTTCACTGAGGCAAATCTATGTATAACCAGTAAGTTTAACAATAACAATAATATTCTCAAAGAAATCTGGAGGAATCATTTGCCTAAAGAAGACATTAGTCCAGTGATTCAAACAGAACTATTATTCAGACAAGTTATTGTTTTCAGTAGACAGAAACAGCCCTGGCAAAACAACAAGATAGCTTTTCGCCTTTAGTTTTAAACTTTTGTTAGGAAAAGGGAAAACAACCGATGATAGTAGGATTTGTGAAATTATGGTTAAACAGGTTGAAGTGGTTCTTAAAAGCAAAAGGTCAATATTAAGTATTTTTAATATTTTCTTTCAAAGTAACATTCATTTAGATTTCATGGACGGTAAGGTTATTCATAAACTTGAAAATGCTGTGTATACAAGATGTGCCAGCAAGTTCAATATTTGGAATATTAAAGAACTTCATCAGACAGTATGCCAGGCAATCAATAAAACTGTACCATTAGTAGTAGACTGAGGATTCTGCTGTTTAAAAGATACCTGCAAAAAAGAGGAACAAAGAGTTTCGGGGAATTTATATTTCGTAGTGCATGTTCCCACTTTACAATTCTCTGCTCTTTTTAGCTTATTTACTTCTGAGTGTTTTTAAGAGAATATAAATTACATAATTTTTTTAACACTGAACGCCACCTTTTGAAATAAAGAGGAAGATTCAGTGAGAACATAGCTACAGCAGCATCAGTCACAGAATGGAGTAACGAGGCTGATTCAAATACTTCAGACCAGGACTCAAACTTCCCCCCCAATTCTGAAGTGTTCAGATTCCTGGGAATACGCACAGGCAATCTGGCAAGCACAATCATGAATATATTAACTGACAAGAACCATTTCCCCCCCCCAGTTAATATATATCAGGGAAAACATGCGAAGAGGCTCAAATAGCTAAATATCTCAGGCTAAAAATACCAAGAACTCCCTCAGCTGGAAGTTGTTAGCAGAGCTCTGATAAAAATAAGGAACAAGAGCAGCATAAATTCTTTCCCTTCCCTGCAGAAAATAAACTACATTTGGAAGGAAAGTATTCAAAACATAATAAAAGAGGTGACTCACCCCTATCAACATACAGTATGCACTGGAAGGAGGGATGGGGAGAGGGAATGGCAACGCAAAACCCAACTGCAAAACCAACCGTGGAGTCCTGCTGGGGGGAGAACAGCCATTCCCCACGCGCTGCACTACACAGTTCCTGCCTCCAGAGCCGATCTGAAATGGTTACCACAACGGTTTTGTAATACACACAGTATTCCTGCCCTGAAGGATGACCTGTGGCACTTGAAGGTCTTCAGAGAAAGGTAAATGACCAAGCCAGTAAATGAGTAAATGATTGCTCCAGGAGCCTTCTCCGAGGTTAACTCTTCCCCTCACATGGGATGCTCCTCCAGAAGACTGCTAACACATACAGCACAAACTGGAAGCTATAGATATTTTAAATGAACCTCTTAGCCAACAAGATTTCCAGACCCAGGCTGTACTCTTTAATTCTTATTTCTTTTTCAAACTTCAGGTGATGTAGTCAAGTGAGCACACCCAGAACTAGATGAGCCAGCTTTCATTTGGTTTGCAGGTAGACACATGCACATCATTCAGTTGTTCCATTTTTGTGAGCAGGCAAGGTATTGAAAAGCAAGCACAATCCACCTATATTTAACAGCCTTCCACGTTCAAAGAGTCAAGAAGGCCAGAAGAATGGGCTCATGTCTGCTATGGGAGAAACACAGCAACTATGACATTTTAGGACAACTAAACCAGCAAATAATCTAAAATAGTATCACATTACTTCATTTTGGATGGAAAATTCTTAAGACACCGGAGGAACTGCATAAAGAGAAATGATCTTGCTAAAGCATATCACACAGTCTTACCATTTTGTAACCACATAATTGAAACTTGCACATCACGTTGAGTCATGCTACCCTAGAGACACACAAAAGGGTTTGGATTTTTTAGAACCATCTCAAGCACCTCCTTCAACACAGCGTCTGAGGGAAGGGTGGGATGCTTATGTACACTAACATCTCCACTGACTTGGCGAAATAGAAATTCAGAAAAGAAAGAGAATACCAGTACAAGTCTGCTGACCTCCAGCAGACACTGTAGTTGAACATCACTTACATGAATGCCCAAGAGATAGCTGAAATTTACTTTATGTTACAAACTGTCTGACATTTAAAAAAAAAAGACAATTCTGCCACTAGGAAATACTCATACATCAGCCACTTCACATAGTGAAGTTCTTGGACTCTAAATTACAAATACAGCATATTAAAAGGCAGAGCATCTGTGGGCTGGAAAATGACAGTTCACTGAGTTTGACACTTTGAATATAAAGGAATGACTACCATGTAGGGACACCTCAACATCTTGCCTGAAGGAATGTCACAGTGTAACTCATGGTTAAATCACATCAGTGAATGTTATCATCTTTTCTACCGATCTATAGAACTAATTCCTGACTTTTACAAGTTGGATGAAAAAACACACAGAGAGATGCTGGGAGGTTTCCTATGCTGAACAGTGGGTTGAAGGAAAAGGAGATGGGAAGCCTGGTCCAAGGAGCACCTCTGAGTAGCCAGGCATATCATAGGTATGTGTAGAATATACAACTTTTTTCTCTTATCATCCTTACATCCATAAGGCTGTGGAGCAAGGAGGATTCAAACACAACCTTACTACTTAAGATGGTTTACATATTCTTTAAAAAAGTGGAACATCTGGCCTGTCCTCTTCAAATGTTTATGTTTAGCTAAAGTATCTGCTGCTAGATTAAGAGCACAGGTCTCACCCCATTCACATTACCCAGTGCCCTGTATCCAATACATTAACCTCATCTTTCCCAAAGCACAAGTTCTCTACCTATTTGACATAGTTCTACCATGCTCAGTACCCTACATTATATAACATGCCTTTCACAA
This sequence comes from Phaethon lepturus, assembly GCF_000687285.1. NCBI lineage: Eukaryota > Metazoa > Chordata > Aves > Phaethontiformes > Phaethontidae > Phaethon > Phaethon lepturus. The sequence goes on along the minus strand of NW_010557254.1, from coordinate 12,643 downwards.
ACAACTGTAGTAAGGTTAATTGTCAACAAGCAAACACATCATTTTTGCAATGCACATGCCTAGGAACCAGCTAGGAGAGGACCATCAAGAGAGAAAACAGAACAGCCCCACGTACTTCACCCTGTTCTGATGTTGCTTTCATATTTCCTCAAACCAGGGAATCAGACTGTGAGGTTCTCCTGCTAACAGAACGTGCTGCGCTGGACTCCAGCCATGGTACACTGTGAGGCAAAAACCGTACGTGCCATCATTCCCTATACCAAATCAATAGAACTGGGAAAAAACAAACAAACAGACAACGAAAGGCAACGAAAAAAGGATAAATCTTTGGGGCACAAAACCGTCTTCAGGTCATTTGGGCTGCCAAAAAGGAATTAAAACCTCTTAACTTTTTTGGATAAGCTTGTGTCAATTGCTGGGGTGCTACCAGGGAGACAGAGCAATGGATGCTTTTTGGAGGAATCAGAAGCTTGTTTTATTAAATAAGCATTAGCAGATTTGTACTTTCCTAGGCAGAAAAAAAATTACATATATAGACAGCTTTTGCTGTTTCCAGATGCGTTCATTCACATTGTTCTAAACAAATACTTTGCTTTAAGAGGTCTGGTTGTTGGGTACTCTTGTCATTGCTCCCAAAGAGAAGTAAGTAACGGGTGTTGAATATAAGTCAGCCTTGGTGAGGTAATTGCAGTTATTACACAACAGACCATATACAGGCCATAGGTAGGACACAATAAATTTCATGGTTCCATATCAAGAGACATGACAAGAGCATAAGGGTGACACTGAAAAAGCTTGGAAGTGGATCAAGCGTGCAGTTAGTCTATTAACTCTGAAAATGCTTCTTCTAATTTTATTCTGTATTTGAATCAAAATTGTTTGTTGGTTTTTGTTGTTTTTAATCAGCCTGCTTATGTGAATCACATACATGCAGGTAATGTCCAGTTGCCTATTCTAAGGACAAAGATATTAACCCTGCCTTCCAAGCTTGAATATATATATACACACAGACCTATGCATACATACACACGTACACACACAAACACACACAATACTATAAGGAAAATTAGTACATTCAGTTTCAGACTGGGACAATGTAATGGTCATCTTTCTTCAGTTATACTAATTCTTTTAAATATGCTATTGGACTGGAAAACCAGAAATTCCAAGAAAGTCACAGGCATGCTGAAAAGTAACTGTCACAGAACTGGCTTTCAGTTTAGCTGAAATCTGTAACTGAATCACAAAGACAAAAAGAATATGAAAACGTTTCCATTTTGAAGCTGTGTGAAGTTTCCACAATACTCAGCAACTATTTCTCCAAATTACACCATTTGTGTCTTTAATCTAGTTCCTTGTTTCCCTTTACAGCCCTGTTGGAATGCTTCCAAATAAGATGTCAGAAAGCCTGAGGCATATATGACACTCTCATAGGTTAGGTTTCCCTTCATCTTCCTCGATTAGTTTTGCACTTGTATCCTGAATCAGTGAGAATTTCCAACGTTTGTGCTGAACAGAAGAGCGTGCTCACTTAAGTACACAACTTAAGTGGAAGCAAAGGTCTTCTATGTAACAATATACTATACCAGAGAGCCCCTCTGCTGTAGTTGGAAACCTATAAAGAGTGAATGAAAAAGATGTTTTGAATAACAGTATGTTTTTTAGCTTTGTATTTTTTTTACGTACTGTACTGTGTGCAAGCTTTAGGTGTTTATTTGTTGATCATGTACTTTTCCTATTCCAACCCAGAAAATCAACTTTCATTTATAGTATTTTACAACTATGCTTATAAACACACAAGAAAACAAACTTAATTCTTCAGACCAGGACAAATGCCTTTTAAGTTTTAAAAACTTTAAATTAGAGTATTATACTCCAGGCATAATACTCTATAAATATTTTATTACCACTGGCATCATCACAGAAGTCTTTTTGGCTTGCAGAAGTGAGCATGTCCCCTACCAGCATGGTGGCAGGAGGCACCAGCAGTTCTGCTGCCCATCACCAAAGACGACTGACTGCTGGAACAAGCTACTGAGCAGCAGTTTACCATAGTTTAGGAAGCACTTACAGAAGATGCAGTAAATTCAGACAACTTAGCACTGTATTACTCGAAGGCCTCTGACTTACAATTCACATTTCAAGGTGGATTAAACAATACACACCAATTTAGGAGGGTTTTAATAATAAAAAATTAAAGGACCTGATCAGTTCAGGAGACTAATGGGAATCCTAACCTTCACAACCTTCACTTTTCAGGCAGTTTCAGATTTGGCAGGGGAGCTTCCTTATTCCTGAAACACCTGATGAAATTTCATTAACTCATCCACACTCACAACCATGTAAATAGCATCTATCGACTCACCATGACCATCTCAATTCAAAGGCTGTACTAAGCAGGAGTAATTGGAGCCATCCAAGACTGGCTCCCGTTCTTTGAAGGTTAGTTGGAAGAGAAGAACAGTAAATAAAACTTCTAGCCTAGAGAAAGCAAAGGCGTTTTGGTTTATCAAATCTTGCTATTGCAATTACAAGGATCTAAGAAAACAGCACAACTTCTGTAGTAGGAGCATCAGGTGGCATCCTTACTTCCAGCCTCATAAATCAGGGAATATTTATGACACAATCATACAGCCTGTCAGCCACATGATCCATATTGTCCTGAGTCTGTCAAGAACAACATATTTATTAAGGAATTATAGTTCCATTTCCGCACTCAAATATTTTCTTCAGAAAGCACAGCCCTTCCCAGGGAAAGGCCAACATGACAACGCAGGCTACCTCGGGTTGCCACTTATTTTGCCATAATTTTTTTTAACCTACAAAAACAGTTTCTAAGACTAATGCTGCCACTTTTTTTATAAGCTTTAAGTTGGCTACCACAGAAAACATAGATAGAATTTGGCCTTCCTCTAACTACCTGAAAAATACTTAATCCCAACAGTGGAACATTCTTATCAACTTTCCAAACTCATTAGATAAATTTAAAAATGCATCTGCTAGTAACAAGACATTTTCAATATGAAAAAAATATTGCATGCACTGGAATTTACATATACTGATAACTTATTACTATTGAGAATTTATTGCTTCTGTATTTTCAAAACACTGTTTTTTTCCTAGAAAAACTTCAAGGCATTTGCTTTTGTTTTAAGATGAAATCTCTCCCAAAAGTCAGAGGCATTGTAAATAAAATGAAAGTAAATACGAAAACACAGGACATTGTGTAATCAGTACCTTCTTAAGTTAATTTCTTCTTCATGGTTGAAACTCCCTCTTTCAACGGCAGTCTTTTATTTAAGAATGGGAAGATAGGGAAGAAAAGGAAGTCTTAGCCAAGTCTAAGTAGCAAACCACCACTTTCACTGGCAATGTAGGCTTAATCAACCACACCAAGAGTTTGGGGTGAACATCAAGTGCTGTAATTCAACTAGACCCATAGAAACTTAGCAAAAAGTATTGGTTACATCATGGCCAGCTCCCAGTTAAATACTTCTACCTGAACAACTGAGGTTCACACCAAAACACAAGCGCAAAGGCAGACGGGAAAGCCTAACAAACATGGGATCAAGCAGTCTGTGAATTCAATGCTAGGTGGCACTGAGGAGCTAGACAACCCTCACAATCCACAATCACAGCTGACACATTGTACCTACCATCAGAAGTATGACGCTGACATCCAGATTTTTACAAATTGGTAATTTCCTAACTGATATTTGCACAGGAAACAAGGCAGGAAAAAAGCGTGCTGTCAATACACTTAGAAGAAGGAAATCTAACCAACCACTGTTCTTTCAGGGGTGGGTCCATCTTAAGACTAAAACCCAAAAACTCCAATACACTTGTCCAAAGAAAGACTGCAATGATTTTGAAAAGCCTACAGAAAATAAATGGGGAACATAAATTGTATTCATTTACATTTCGGCTCTTTTATCATACATGAAGCTGGCTTTCCTAAACACAAGATGTTTATGTCGAAGTTGCGTGCCGGCTGGGGTTTGGAAGAGCCAAAGACTGGTACACAAGAGGCTCAGGTCGCTCCAGGCATAGGGAATGGAGGTGCAAAGTGAAGAGGAAGTGCTTCAGGGGGCCAGTCCTAAGGAGGCACTTAGGAGAGTATGACAGTGACATGTTTATCAAGTTGGTATGCAACAGACTAGATGTTTGGCCACTTTTTGAGAAAAACAAAACCAAAAAATAAGATCTAAACTTGCTTAGCTCTTCAGGTTAAACTAAATCCACAAACTCACACCACATTATAAGGTGAAGCTCTGCGACTGCACAGAAAAGCAAGCAAGATACCGGCAAGCAGAAATGAGCTGTCCAAATTCTCTGTCCAAGCAGTCACATAATGAGTAGGAGTCAACATTTTGGTCTGTTTACACATGTTACATTAGTCTGGTGTCATAGAAAACAAAACAAACCCCAAGAAATAGAAAAACCTTTGCATGCCATAGCACCTAGAAAAAAAATATTTTTTAAAAATTAAAAAAAGGAAATTTCATGCAGACATCAGCTTGACTATCAAAAAAAGCACAGAAAACAATTCCAGAAGCAAATTATAAACACCTTCAGAACACAAAGATAAGAAAGAGTCAACATTATCTGTCAAGAAGAACCTGTCAGCTTAGTTTGGTCCACCTGGAAGGAAGACTGTGCAGTGGATAAGGAGGAACACATGGATGGCTCACTAAAAGTTAAGATATAAGAGTTTTGATTCTTAGCCTGTCACATGACATCTGTGTGAGCAAACAGATTTCATGAAATGAAAAAACAGTGTACAGTCACATGAAAAAAGTAATGGAAGAATCATTATCAGTATGTTTTACAAATGAAAGAATGTTTCAATAAAGCTCTTGCTATCCTAAGCCAATTCCATTAAAAGACTTTTGTTAGTGAGTTGTACGTAGAAACACAAAAGTGTACATGGTGAGTTGGGAAAGATTATAAGCCCTTTTGGGGACAAGAACAGCATAAGGAAAGTTAATAAGAGAAAATTCAATACAGACAAATGTAGAGTGCTATGCTCAGGAATAAGAAATCAAATACACAAATATGAAATGGGGAATAATTGGTTAGGCAGCAGTATTGTAAAAAGAACCTGGAGGGCATGTGGACTGCAAAATGGATTATTACAAAAAAAACCCCAACAACAAAGAAAAACCAACAAAACCCAATAACAACAAAAACAGGCAAGTGTTCTTGGGAGTATTAGCAGCAATGCTTTCTATATAAAACCCAAGCAGTATATATTATCTCAAAAGAGAGGTAATTACTTCGTTCTGTTCAGTTCTATGCTCTGATCTGGACAAGTTACTAATAATACAGAGAAAAACAAAAATGAGTCTACAGGCAAGAATCACAGATGGTTTGAAGGGGGAAAAATGACCCACCACAAAAAACTTCAATTTATTTCTATATTTATATTTTATATCTTTATATTTAATGAAGTGGAAAAGGACACTGTGGTCTTGACTACTGCCACCTTTCAGATTTTTATAACAGAACATTTTATGTTCTCCCCTGTTACCTTCCTGGGACTTAAAGGTAGCAATATCCTAAAGCCTACAGAAGCATGCACAGAGCTCATCAAGATTTCTGAATTAACACGTTTGTTGCTTACCTGAGGAAGATTTTCTCTTCATAGTTGAAACAACAGCTACACATTACCTGACCAGTACCTAAACAATCTGGACTTAGGGGTCTGTGGCTCAACTACGCAGACACCAGAAAAAGAAACTTCAGCTTCGAATCAACCTGTACCAGCACTCCTTTCTGGCCTGTTGGTACACCAACAAAGCAGGAACCAAGTGGACCTAATCTCAAGCAACACAGCTGAGAAACCTTGAAGTTGTAGCTGCTGCATATTCAAGGAGAAAAAACATCATCTACCTGTGTTTTTGCTGGTGCCCAAAGAAGCTTTTGCAGAAGACTCTTAAAGCAACAGTTTTGAGCAGTTGCTAATTACCTGCACTCACAGAGTACCACACTAGGTTGTGCAGGATAGTGCCCTTTTCTGCACCCTGAGGGTTCATGGAGTCGTCATCATGAAGCAGCTCTGCCCAGTTACACCACCAGCCTGAATCATACAATGATGTATTTGTAGTCTCCCTCCTTAAGGAAAGCTGGCTCGCAAGGTCAATGCTGTGTCTAAGTACACAACTGTCCACCCTGGGTAACTTTTGAGTTCATTTTCCAGTATATCCAAAAAAGAGACAGGAGTCTCAAAAAAATACTACACTTCTACATTGCTTCAGCTGTTTGCTTTCATGGAAAAAGCGCAGCATGACCTCCAGAAGACAGATGTCCAGGAAATCAGGCTTCACCCGTTCCACAGCTCAGGGGACTGCTTGTTTCCATCCTGCCCTGGCCTGAATCTCAGTCCATCCAAAGCAGAAGCGGCGTGCTGTAGCAGGAGAGGTGGCAGACTCTGGGGTGGAGGGAACCGTGCTGCAGATGGGTCCTTCTAAGATGACCTGAAATGGTCCTCCATCTCCAGGCATGCCACAGGATGGCTTTGTGTCATCAGGCACTTGGCTGAAACAAACTTTGCACAGGGCATGAATCATTTTCTCTTCCTCATCTTCTGGATGAGGAACACAATAAAATGGCATCTCATCCTTAGAATCAGTGGCAAAAGAGATGGTCACAGGTGTACGTATGCACCAGTGGTTTATGTGATGCTCCAAAAAAAATTCAGGGCTACACAGCTCAAATTGACCACTCAATAATCAACAAATACATTTGCTTTTCACCTTTCTTCACCTTACTGCCATTTCGAAAACTGGCAAGCAGGCAGAAGTGGCTTGATGCTTATTTTTAAAGGTTTGTGGAACTCAAGACACCGTGGTGCTGGGCACCAGAGAAACAACATACTCTTCCTCTACGAACAGCTGTATTATGAAACAGCAAGTCAGCCATAAGGCACATACTGCATGACAGCAAAATAGCAAATTATCAAATAGCTACTCATTATGAAAACAATGCTCTATTCTGCACAATAAAAAACGCAGAGCTTTTCCAGAGGAAAAAAATAAATCAGTGAACACGCAAATGAGGACAAAGAAAGAACAACGCTTGGTATACATCCATATTTTCCAAGTTAAGAGAATGTTATTGAGAATGCAAGTACAGCACCCAGACATTGCACTTAGACACGCACACTATTCCAGCTGTTTTTGAATGGCAAATCCTATCTTTCCCTCCCAAAGCTCTTGACATCTCATCTGAGCTACAAGTTTAAGGACTACCGCACACCTCTCTGCCATTTCAGTCAAATCAGTATTTCATAGGTATTCGTAGGTTTTACCTTGAAGGTAAGACATTTTACCCCCCAGTCTCACAGGTACTTGCTGGCAGCAAAGGAACAGTCATTTTCTACTGCCTGGAGGGACAGTATGTTCCTCCTCACTTAAAGAAAACCTTCCACGTACTGACCTGTCTCCTTGAAGGCACTGCTGTCCTGGCTCTGCTCCCTTCTTTGCACCAGGTCTATTTTCCTTGTCTAGATCCACCAGCTCCCACCCAGATCTCTGATCCCAGTGCCAGTCCCCTTAGGGAAGAATTCTTTGTCTCTTCTCTCCAGATCAGCCATTTCCACCCCGCTTTCTGCATAGTCCTTCAAGAGCCAGCCCCCATTATCTCTACGTCCCAGCACCCCACAGCTGCAGGCTCCAACTGCTCTCTCCTTCCCACCGGTGCCCAGTCCCATTTTTTCTCCCCAAGCTGCCCCTCTGATCCCAGTATCTGCTGCCCTCCCAGCAAAGATGAAATATTCAGTGATTACAGTCAGTAAGCCCTAAGCATATGCAAACTGATCTTTTTGAAAAGGCTTGTATCCTGGCTAAATTCAGATGCTTTGTCATGCAAATGGAAAAGACACATCCCTGGAATAGAACCTTTCATCCTTTTTCAATTTGATTTCAAGCATTTCGAAGAAGACGGGTACTATTGGTCTTCCACAGTAAAAGTTGTGAGAACTTTTAAAACACTGGAAAACACTTTTTTTTGTTTTGCCTGATTTTCAAAATGAACCAAAACATTTCAACTGAACTTTTATACATGAAGAAATTAAATAAATCAGCACAAGGCTTATATATGCCGTAATAATTCTTCACGTGAACACTGAAAGTTTGGCAAAGTTATGAAAATCTTGTTTGGCTACGTTAGCATTTGTGACATTATCATATGTTTATAATTTAAGCAAAACGAATTATTAATATCTACCAGTTTCTGTTAACTACTGTCTCCTCCAGCAAGATTTAATTATGTCTTAGCCAAGCCTGAATCATGCTCGCTGTAGTCAAGAGTGCATCTCCTTCACCCAGTGGGTCTGAGCGGGCTCCAGAAGTCCTTGCTCTTCAGTAGTGGAAGTTTGCTCAGCCATCAGAGCCCATGTAAACTGCAATCAGGCACCTCATATTGCTCACCGTCAAAAAAAAACACAGGGAAAAAAAACCCAAACCTTCTGCAAGCAGACCAGTTAGGTAGAGGAAGCAACGCAGAAGTATCTTTTTTTCCTTGGTTCTTGCCAGCCCAGTAACATACTTGTAGGTGGTTAACTGTATGGAAACAAATATCCCTGCCGTAAGCAGTACACTAAAAAGCTGGGTGTGTATTTCAGGGTGCTGCTATACTGAAGTTTTGTTTAATTGGTCCACCACACCTATATAGATAAATCTCTGCCTCAAAAGCGGTTATTCTTAATGGTCTGAATTGCAGCATATACATCATCTGGAACACCTTCACGTGCTGTGCAAGATACCTGTGCAGTGTAAGAGAGTATATGAAACACTGTGACCAACAGTAAATACTGATAAATAGTTACTATTTCCAGAACTTTCCCTTCTGTGCTCTTCCTTACTAAAAAGTATATTCTTCTAAAACGGCAAGAAGCGTTATGTTCATAGACTCACAGAGCAGTACACCTGCAACTTTTACAAGTTAGACCTGATGGATGAAATTGGTGTACAAACGTCAAACCTAAATTTTGTAAAACTGGCTGGATTAAACTACCAATGTTGTTTTCAAAGGGAAAAAAAAAAAAAAAACATAGAGATCAATAGATCTTTCACCACCTGGAACTTGAAAAACTAGCTCACCATTTCCCAGGGATGAGCAGCATATTTATCACTGAAGCCAATTAATTTTAACCTGTAGTTTTATGTCACTTACAAACATTACAGTGAAAAAAGGTAACCTACCTATGTAAATTCATACAATGCTGTCCTTCCAAATTTGAAAAAAAAACCCAAACAAAAAACCCCAACAAATCCAAACAAACTGCTCAAAAATCCAAACAAAAACACAAACAAACAAAAAAAACCAAACATAAAACCAAACAAACAAAAAATCCAAACAAACAAACAATCAAATCTCTAGAAACCCACAAATCCTCAAAAGACCTCAGAAATCTCAGTTTTCCTAAACAGCAGCAGAATCAAATGAGGAAAGCATTGGTGAGTTTTTCTCTACTTACAGAGAACCCTACTGGCATCAACAACAAAATGACAGAAGTTGTGTAAATTTTTCTCCACCTTCCAGCTTGGGAAGAGAGATCCACCCAAGCAGGCACCCACACCACTCATATAAAGCAGCTGTCCATCCAAACAGCCAACCACCCAAAACAGACTTGAGAACAAACAACAAAGACGACACCTTCTTTCTTCTTCAAAGCAGCAGCAAAGTGGAAAAGAAAAATGCCCATCTTCCTCCATTTGACCAACTGGCCGAGACCAAATTTAGGTCACATTTACAACTAAGGTCATGCAAAAAAACGGAGCAAGAATACCACCATAGCAGCAATCAAGTGTTTTCATTTTCCTTATGTCCTCTCCCACACCAAGCTGAAAAATCAGTCAGTAACCGACTCTAATGTTTGCTTCTTTGTTGTTATTTTAATCACTTTGTATCAAAGTAAATGGCAGTCTGTAGTCACCTGGTTCGTTTTTAAACAAAATTTGCATGTCCGCTGAGACACAAGGTAAGGGCATCTTGGGAAAAAGACTACTTCAGAAGACCACTGAAAAGTTCAGACAACTGAACACAAAACACATAATCCCTTCAGAATTTACTATTCCTTGTGATATATGTTCTTTTTGACCGTTCCCTACATATATTTTCTAACTTAAAATATTGTTTATATATAGATAGAGTTGCCTATAAAAGTCCTGTTTGAAAAGCTACATTTGTATAGTCTGGTCCTTCTTTCTTCAACATTAAAAGTTTACAGAGTTTCACCATTCAATGAAATGTCAGCAGGTCCAAGCTTCTGATCTCAATTAATGCAATTTTAAAGAATAAGAAAAATAACCGAAAAAGATACACTTGCTATGAAGAGATAACAGAAGAGAATGTTGAGAAAAACTTTAGTGTTTTTCCTTTTACAATGTAAAAGATCCTTATTTGGCTCCAGGCACAGCACGAGTGGTGGAAGAGCTACTGTTTAATACAACTTTCCCATCTTTTATGCAATAAGGATGGCCTGAACCCAGAATTGTCACAGCTGTTCCAGAATGGGAGGAAAGGGCACAGCACCACTTGTGATTCTTCTGTCTTCATCTTCTTCATGCCTCACAGGTACTGTGTACCTTCATTTTTAGTGTTTTACCTAGCTGTGCTGTACTGTACCTCTCTGGCATAAAATTAGGTATTATTTTTCCCAAATTCATCTATCCACACTTCACATGTGTTGTTAGGCTACATAATACAGATAATTTACCTCAAAGGCCAGCCAGAAGGGACAAAGAGAGAGACCATAAAACAAATGCCATCTTTGGAACTGAAAATTTGCCAAGGGCTACTATACATGACTTGCAAAACTTGTTCATTTTTATAGAAATTACATAACCTCAAAGCACTTAAATATTAAAGGCAGCATATAGCGAGATACCATGCTACAAACGTATTTGGCACTGGATTGGTCTGTAAAATATATCACATCCTTGATTACAAACAGCATCTGAAAAACATACATCTTTTCCACACTTTATAAATACTATTTTCACACCCTAGTCCTGTCACATCCTATGTCTATTTTTCATATGTTCCATATAATTAGGCCGTCCAAACCTGAGGTAGTGTTTTGTTTGGGTTTTTTTAAATTCTTCTCGTAATTATTACAAGTGTATTTTGGAGATTGATTACTGGCTACAAATTTTAGATACTTAAAGCCTTGAGAAGACACAACGGAGTTAAGTTACACATTCTGTTCTAAAAACTTTCAAATGAAACATAATTATAATCCCACTCTTCTTACGTATTTAATGTATCAGTCAAACATATGTATTTTCTCTGTGGTTTTCAAATTAACACAACCTCATGCAGAAGCTGGAGCTGTATTTTTGTAGAGCTATTTAATTCTATGTCAACTTCCCTGAGCAGAACAAGAACTCCTACATCACCTTGGGAGAGCATTACATGGCTGTAAAACAGTATCATAAGAAAGAGAGGAAGAACATGTAATCACAGCTTTTTGGACATCGGGAAGAAAGCATATGAAAATGGCAATGACATGATCTGATCTACTAAGAAGAAACTTGAAAAGATGCAATACAAAAAAAATCTGGAATGTAGACTATATAGTGGCATTCCACAGCCATAAACCAAGTCTTTAGGGTTTTTCTTTTTTTTTTTTTTTTTTTAATTAAAGCAAAGGAAGGTTGAGGGGGGATGGAAGATGAGAGGAAAAGGGTGTTTCTAAATTCCTGGTTGTGTTTATCTATAAGTAGATACCACCAAGAAGTTACTGATCTGCCAAGTCCATGATTTAAGAACAATCCATTTCAGTGTTTTGCATAAAATAATCTATACATGAGGAATTCACGTTTCCAGCTGTTAGTTATAATGAGTGGGAGACAAAGTGTATTTAAATCAAACAGCACCATCTAGCAGGCCCCCCATAACTTTACTTAGGAGGGCAGTTGCTACTTGGCAGTAGGTCAGTTTGGCAAGGCTTGCCCTGGAAATTATTAAGCATTTTCATACCACATGAAATATGTGCTTTATGGCAGCAAGAATCCAGACAAAAAATCAGGTACAACTAAAGAAGACTGCTGGAAAAAATAAAAACAAACAGTTTAAAGTTTCGGCCCTAGGACCAGAAGAGTTGCGTGTGCAGCTTGTATTGCGTAGTTTTTGCAAAGCAGAATTAAAAGAACACAATCTTCATCCGATCCAACAAAGAGCAGCCCTTTAGATTTGTTTTATCTAGTCCCACTGTGCCATCCCATTGTGCCCTTCAGGAACTTACCAAGTGTATTGACAACCACCAGCAGCTATGTAGCACAAGAAAATGGTTTAATTGTCTAATTTTGCTATACCAAATAAACACCACGTCCAATAACCACTTGAGCAATTTTTTTTTTTAATTATTCCAACACAGGGAGTAAGAAGTGCTACTAGTTGATGAGATTTTAAAGCCCAAGTTGTGCCTTCGACTCCATCCCAGCAATTAATGTTTCACATCAGTGCCGCCTCTGTCTTCCTCTACCTTTCCATTGCAAAGTTACGTGTGAAATTCCCAAACACAACAACACTTTAAATTTCCCTTAGCATCTCTGTCTCTCCTGTAGCAACAGGGATGCCTGGCCTGCTGCATGAAGCATGCATGCCAGTCTCTGGAATTAGGAAGTCTCTAAAATAC
>NW_010557253.1:0-4188 GCF_000687285.1 Phaethon lepturus | reverse complement strand
GAGCCCCCGCAGGAGACGGTGGCAGCTCCGGACTAGCCGGGATGGCTGCGGGCACCCACGTTGGAGCCGGAGGGACCGGTGCAGGTGACCGTGCAAGGGGAACGGCCAATGAACACCAAATTTTTCCAATGCGTCACGACTACAGAAGCACCTGCACTAACTGGCTTTGCACGGCGTCACTGCGAACGCTTACAGTGCCTGGTAACCCCCAACACCCGCAATCTCCAGCCTGCGGACATGCTAAGGGTGGCTGGTGCCATGTCGGGGAAGGAGCATCGCTGCCCCACGGACCTCCGCACCGGGGAGGAGAACCCCTTGGAGCACGCACAGCGATAAGCCCAAGCGTTGCTCCCACCAGTAACGCAAGTTTTGGGGTAAGACCATGGAAGATGTGCAGGTTCCAGGGCATGGGGTTGCAGCAGCCCCTCGCTGTGGGGAGGGTCAGAGGGGCAGCAGCACGGCAGGGATGGGGAGGGGTGCTCAGGAGCTTGCCAGCATTTAAATCGGAAAAGAACTATTTGGTGACGTGCTCTAGCAGCAGCAAAACCTTCTCCTTGCTTTGAGGACAAACCTTGCTATTCTGGGCTCGGAGGGGCTTGAGCCTGGAAATCCACCCCCTCTTCTGGGCTCTGCCCCGGCGCCTCGAGTTGCTGCTGGGGTTTAATTCAGTCCCAGGGAGAGGATTTGAACTCCCTATCGCAGAGGAGGACAAGGTGTCCTGCTCCGCGCCGGGGAGGTCTGGTTTCAGAGACAGCACCGTCCCCGCAGCGCTGGGGTGCAGGGAGGCGACAGCAGCCCCCGGAGCCCCAGAGATGGGGGTTTCATCCGAGCTCCTCAACAACAGCCTGACATCGTTGTCTTCTATGTGTAAATGCACATATCAACACCAACGCTACCATTACACTCCCGGATGTTTTCGTAGAATACCTATTAAAGGAAGTAGACTAGATGGCTTTTCCCCGAGATTATAAGTATTTAAAAAGCAATAAGGCTTAATGCCTGTTTTTCTTACTTTGTAAGATGGTTGGGGATGATAAATGACAGGCAATTTCATGGCTGGAGTTTCAATTTCCCAAAATATTAGTGCTGTTCTCTACTTCCAAGAGCTCCCGTTTGGCGGTCTCCTGCATCACCTCCTCCTTCTCTTGTTTCCGAATTAATTTTTGGGTCAGACATCCATTTCTCAGGCCTGGAAAAGGTCTTGGGAAGCTGGTCAGCAATGCTCAGCCCCAGCTGCATCCCATTGGAAGACAGTTTGGAAAGCTGAAAATTTTTATTTCGGCATTATTAAAACAGAACGACTCTTCTCTTGTTTTGAAATATGTTTAGATGCAGCCAATGTAATTTAAAAAGAAATAAAAAAGCTGCAATGTCGTGAAATGTCTCTGTTTCAGTGAGACGAAATGTGTCCATTTCCACAACGAAAAAGGAGTTTCACCCGAGACTCATTTTTGATGGCTTTTTTTGTTGCAGTGAAGAGGAGAAGAAAACAAGACACGTTTTTAGGCCGGTGCAAATGACTGCTTGACCCCAAAGCAAGAAAAGCCAACCAACAGAAAGCCTAAAGCAAGAAAACGTTCAACCCAGGTGTCACACTGACGAGCACTTCTGTGAAACCTCAGCATGTGTAAGCTGAAATTTCCAGGATTTCTTATTATTTCTTATTATTTTTCCTACTTACCAGTGCTATGTACTTTTCTCCTTCCACCCAAAGAGATGCAAAAGGGCTCCGGGATGTCCCAACCACAGAGGCACCAAATGAAGTGGTTTTCATCAGCCGTGCAGCTGATAAATCTGCCCGTTAAAATGCTGCCGAGAGGACCCTCCCGTCAGAGGCGATCGGCTGGGGAAGGAGGTACGGGGTACCCCGTCCCCACGCGTTAGGTACGGGGGTCAGGGCGTGGCCAGGGGGATGCGACCGGCTCGTGCACGGGCAGGGGACGGATGGAGGAAGGAAAACGCAGGGGTCTTCTGCAGCTGAGGCCAGACAGCAGCCCTGCTCGTTGCCGGCGTGCCCTGCCAGCTCTAGCCTGCCCGTTGGAACCACCCTGCGTTTCACAGCCCAGAAGATGGAACCCGAACTTTAGCACTGTGCGGTGATGGTGGCATCAGGACCATCGTGCAACCACACGTCCCGGCCCTCAGCCACCGCCGCTGACGGAAAGGCCGGGGGTGCCGGCTGCTCTAAAAGTAAAACCCACAAAATCTGGCACCCAGCAAATCTGGTACCCAGAAAACCTGGCACCCAGAAAACCTGGCACCCAGCAAGCCCCAGTCCTGGTCCCCAGCACCAGCCCCAAATAGCTCAGTGACATCCCTCTCCCCGCCCCAGACCGTGTGCAGGGGGGTTTCTCCAAGCTGGGCGTCCTTGAGCCCCCATGGATATGGGGCCACGCTCGCCCCGAAGCCCCCCCGGTGTTTCATCCCTGGACCTTCTTCAGAAAGCTCCGGCTGTCAGGCAAATGGTCAGGTTTTTCGGAGGCAGAGATGTCCTGCGGCGCGCGCAGCGGCCCCTCCGGCTGCCAGCACCGCGACTCTGAGGACCCCAGCCCCAGTGATGTATTATTGATATCCATTAAAGTGCGGCGGCTCTGACAGTGCTCTAAGGTAATATATGTCACGGCACCACCGCTCTGATGATGTACTTACATAATATATCAAAGCCCCATCACTCTGATTATGTTCTAATACCATATATCAAAACGCCATTGTTCTGACGATGCACTATCATAATACATCAAAGTAGCGGGGGCCTGCTGATGTGCCATTACCGAACATCAAACTCTTGTCGATCTGGCGCTGCGCTGTCACGCGATGGCCACTCAGAAGACGGTAATAAAATTAAGCTTATTCTTTAAAATTTATCTCTCTATCCATCTGTGGAGAGATATTGATTTAGCACAGGGTGGGGACTGCACGTATATCCCATAAGGTAAGGGGCTGACTGATGCGGCTTCATGTTTTTTAGGGCAATGCAAAGGGAGCTTGGTTTGTTTTTTGAGCTTTCTCCTACGCCAGCCAGAAAGGAAAGAAAAAACCCTCCTCTGCTTCGCGGCCGCGCACGCACCTGAATTTTGCAGAGCATCGGGTGCAGCCTGTGGGGTCGGGAGAGAGGTGCTGGGTGTGCTGCTGCGGGCGCAGGAGAGCTGAGAGCCCACCAAGCTTTTAAAAACAAGAGGTGTTGGGCCTTTTCCAGCCTTCTTGCTGCTCGATATTTTCCTGAAAAACACCGTCTCCTGGGTGTCTCGCAGCCTGCTGTGGGTTTTCTCACCCTCAGAGGCTCATAGCAATTTGCTGGGAAGAATCCACCCCCGTGCATTGGCACCGGGCGGCTTCCCTGCCCGTTCCTGCCCGTACGTGAGGACACACCCCACCAAAAAGACACGAACAAAGGATAAAAAGGAATTAAAAAAACAGAGGAAGAAAAGGAAGCGCTGCTTGTGATGTTCCCAGCCCCGGGGGCAGGACGGGGCAGCCCTCTGCAGCAAAGCGTGGTTTATAGAGCCAGCAGCACCCTGAGGGGGCACAGCACCCGGGTGGGCATCCGCTGAGCCCCCGGGCAGTTAACCCCACGCCAGCCCCCTGCCCTGTCCGGTCCCCACCGCAGGGCTGGGTAGACAAGCTGCCCCGTGAAAGGCCTTTGCCAGCACAGGGCTGAGCATCCAGTGCTTTCCGCAAAAAGAGAGGGGAATAAGAAGCGTGCATCGCAAATATCTTCATGGCACATGAACAAACACAGGTATCGATGTGTGCCGGTTGAGCCAGCAGCGTCACCTTCGGCTCAGGGTGTCAGGCCAGAGGCTATAGGAATGTGGCCTTAGAGATTCAGCCACGAGGACAATCCGTGGGATCCGTCTTTGGGATGCTGGACCAGAGACCTGGGAGTGATGGGGATGGGCACGTGCAATGGCTTCTCCAGCAGCACAGCAGGCCTGAGGGATCTCCTCGCTCTTCCCCACCCCCAGGGCTGCACTGGGTCACTGGTGGGGTGAAGACCCCAGCCCCGGCGGGGCCGGCATCGGGACCCCCCTGCTGCCGGAGCTAGCACCGTGCTGCCCGAGCACACGGGGCCGTCCCGGCTCAGCCCGCCCCGGCGAAGCTCTCACCACCCTCGACGTTTTATTTGGCTCCAGAACAAACCCGAGGGTGGTTAATGACAACTGCGTGCTTTCCAGCTCCCTCCCTGTA
>NW_010557252.1:440-1870 GCF_000687285.1 Phaethon lepturus | reverse complement strand
CTATCCTGGCTGAAACCAGGACAACCACTTTCCACATAAATAGGATAGTTAGTTGCAAATCAAAAAGCTATCAACTTTTTTTCAGATTTAACCCATAAAGGTAAATTAAATACAGAAGTGACAAACTGTAGTATCAATAAGTAAATCCAGATCAAAACCAAGACTTAAACTGATTTACAAGTAACTATTTTTCAATATATGTTCAAAAGCATGTAGGAATTGTATAATAATCCTGTAAAACATATGGAAATCCTAAGATAACGTTACATTCTACCATTCTACATTAAGAAAGCTGACACATTAGCAGTTAGACTGTGTGTCTTTACTAGGTACTTACTTAAATTCCTTGGTACGAGCACAATTCTTTTATATTGCATGTTATGTGAAGAGCAAAACATGATGACCAAATTGCTGTCTATTCTACTCTGGTGCTCCTGAGCCCCTAATATAAGACAACCTGTGGTACGTGAGCTGATATTTAGAAAACAAGTCACTCTCTTTAACAGGTCAACACAGAGACAGAGATAGGTATGTGAGCAAGGAAATGTTGCTATCAAAGCTTGATGTTAAAACTTGCAGAGCTGCTTAGTCCAATTAAAGTCATATTTTATTGCCTCTACAAGTTCAGCCCATACAAATGTTTTAAGATCAAATTTATAAAGAATACCTTAAAATATTCCAACCACACACAGTACTGTATTCTAGCACTTCCAATGCACATCTATAGCTTTCAAAAGAAATACATTTTAGATTATATCAGATGTCAGAAGAAGAAAACAGATATCTTCAGATGAGTTATTCAACCAGGAACAATATGGAACTGTACAAAATTCCCTGCAGCAAAATTTCAGCAATGTAAAAAACCTAATATATTAGTCTTTAGCTAAACTAATGTAAAATAAATGATTGTGCAGAAGGCATTAGATCACTTATTGGTTTTCTTCAAAGAGATCACTTGACCAAATAGCAACTTCAAACTAATTCTTCCCCCCAAACAAGTTGGTTTTCAGTCAGAGCTGATCCAGCTGCTTCCATGATTACCTTACTCAATTCAAGGAACACAGTAGATAAGATTTCAGGTGAAGTTGGCTATAAATTCGACCTAGCATATTCCAATCAAATTTGTCATTATCTCAAACCCTTTGAGCACCACACTGAGTGCCAAAAAGGACTGTGGTGGTTTAACCCCAGAGAGCAACTGAGCACCACAGAGTCGCTCGCTCACTCCCCCCCTGGTGGGATGGGGGAGAGAATCAGAAGACTAAAAGTCAGAAAACTCCTGGGTTGAGATAAAGACAGTTTACTAGGTAAAACAAAAGCCGCGCATGCAAGCAAAGCAAAACAAGGAATTCATTCACTGCTTCCCATTGGCAGGCAAGCGTTCAGCCATTTCCAGGAAAGCAGGGCTCCATCATGCGTAATGGTTACTT
>NW_010557252.1:0-409 GCF_000687285.1 Phaethon lepturus | reverse complement strand
GCCATCACTCTGAACCCCCCCCCCCCCCCTTCCTTCTTCCCCCAACTTTACATGCTGAGCATAATGTCTTAGATATTGAGGAAACAACAATAATAAGAAAAGCAATAATAATACTAATAATACTGATAAAGGAATATACAAAAACAAGTGATGCACAATGTAACAATTGCTCACTACCCAGTGATCAATAGTCCACACCTGAACAGTGATTCCCGTCCCCTGGCCAACTCCAGCTTTATATACTGAGCATGAAGTTATATGGTAGGGAATATCAATATCCTTTTGGCCATTCTGGGTCAGCTGTCCTGGCTATGTGCCCTCCTAGCTTCTTGTGCACCTCCCTGATGGCTGAGCGTGGGAAGCTGAAAAGTCCTTGACACAGTATAAGCACTACAACTACTTAGCAACA
>NW_010557251.1:0-285 GCF_000687285.1 Phaethon lepturus | reverse complement strand
ATGGCCGTTGGCCGTCCCTTGACCGCCCCCCACAGCCCTTGGCCATCCCTTGACTGTCCCCCACAGCCCTTGACCGTCCCCTGGTGGCCCTTGGCTGTCCCTTGACTGTCCCCCATGGCCCCTGGCCGTCCCTTGACCGTTCCCCACAGCCCTTGGCCATCCCCCCACAGCCCTTGGCTGTCCCTTGGCCGTCCCCCACGGCCCTTGGCGGCTCCCCACAGTTCATCTGCGAGACCTCCGCCCTGCGGACCGTGCGAGAGCGTCTGGAGGCCTCGGGGCTGCGCC
>NW_010557250.1:23504-26858 GCF_000687285.1 Phaethon lepturus | reverse complement strand
GGATGCTGCAGGTGGGGACGTGGGACCACGAGACAGATGCTCCGGGCTGCTGCGTGGGCTGTGTTCAAAGGCCTCCAGCAACGAGACCGCAGGGGTTTCCTGTGCCACATGCTCAGATGCGAGACACATCTGGCAGAATTACTGCTGAGTGGGCCGTGAAAGACACATGGGGACCGATGGACCGTCCCCTCCGAGAGCCACGCACAACAAACCACTCTCCCAAGACCCAAGCCAAAGGGCAACAGGGCTGTCGCTTCTGCGGCAAACCCTGGCCAGCCAGAGCTTCTCCCCACACGCAGGACAGGGGTTTGGGGACTATCCCACTCACCGAGCCCCTAGGTCTTTGGTAGGTAAATACCACAGGAGTAGTGTCCTCAGAGCTAGAGCAGCCCCCGACTTCTCCGTAAAGCTCAGGGCCAGACCCTGCTCCCAAGCCCATGTCCAAGGCCCGTGCTCCCACACAGCACGGCTGGGAAGTTGGTTTCTCTGAAGTCATTCTCAGGGTGCTGGCAACCATCACACCACTCCCTCAAAGGCACCAAGGAGCTTCAACTCCTCCACACAAACCCCGCTTCCTCCAGCATTCGCAGGGAACAGCTTGTAACCTTCTCGAGGACATGACCTGCTGCGGAGCAGATTCCTCCCTTCCCTCTCCTCCACCTTTTCTGGCTGCAGCAACAGCCAGAAAGATGTTGCTTCACGAGATGCAAACCTTCACAAGATGCACGCCAAGAGGCCAGGCAGCTTGGCGAAGCAGAGGGGAAAGCCGCCTCAGCTGGATGTAGGGTTAAAGCTACGGAAAGTTTGCGCTACTGACTCCAGTCAATGGCTGCTTAGGGTTTAGCAAAGCACCACAGTCTCCTCGAGAGACATTGGGCCCGTTCCACAAAGCCACCTCCCTTCACACGCGCTCTCCAGGCTGCCGCGGAGCTTTCCTGGTGGGTGAAGCCATGAGTGGAGGCTGGACACGAGACCGATAACTGTATCCCCAAGGCATGCTCTCCTACACCCAGCACAGGGGTGTATGTTTATACCTGAGAGACAAACTTGAGTATAACTCGGTGCTTCTGGAGCTAAAGTTGGTGTGAGCAAGGTCACAAGGGAACACAGTCTCTGACATTAACACCGTCACAAGGCACTTGCCTTCCTGATGCCATGGACCGCACACCAGCACAGAGCTGCAATATTTACCTGTCCCTGTGGGCACAGGGCAAATGAGTTAACTGAAATTATGAAATCTGCTAATTAAAGATTCAGAGATGAGAGTCACATTATAATTGTTTTATAGCACGCCCAAGTCCTTATCAAGAGACCTGGTTGTAACCTCAAAGCCTAGAACGACACTTTGGTTTAATCCAGCCCTTTTCCAGCCCAATTTGGCAGTAGCCAGGCTGGTACAGTGCAGAACACAACTCATCCAAGCCCCTGAAGGACAAAGTTGGGTTTCAGAGCCCAGCCTAGGCTGGGAAGATAAAACTAACGTTAAAATGCAAGAGACATTCTTCATGAACAGCGCTGGGACCATGTAACGTCATCAATACCATCTGAAACCACCAAACCCTTGCACAGTGTTTTTATTTATTCCCAGCCAAGCCTGGTACGAATTGGGAGCGATTTCACCGAGGTGCGTGCAATGGCACCCCCGGCAGACCCGTACAACGCCAACCGCGGCCGTGCTGGCAGCTCACACCACCTGCTGAATGGCAGCTGAGACTGGAGCAACTCAGCACCCAAGTGTTACAGCCGGGGAAAAAGCACGTCCTCGCTCGGCATCTGCCGAGCTGCTCGCTAAGCCGGGGAGGGCAGCGAGCGGAAACTGTCCCGTCCCCACGGGGGAAGCCACAGACGTGCTCTCAGCCTGCTCCGCGTCGCAGGGCCGTGAGAGCTGGACACCCTGGAAAGCTTTGGTCCGGGAGCGGGACATGGCTGGGATCGCACACGCACCCCACGCAGCAGCAGCAAGGTTATTCTTAGGAGAAGGTGGCTTCTCGGGTTAAGCTCTTAATACCCAATAATTTTTGCGCACATCGCTCCGAATGCCTCTCCCTCTGCTTTTGGAAAGATGGCAGCATCACGTTTTCCAGCAGGAAGAGTCTTCTGCCTAACAAACGTTTTCTTTCAACAACGTGCTGAAGGAGTGCAAAGGGTCACAGGAGCTTTGAGATGACATCAGCCTCTTCACTATTAATCCTGTGTTGAATATTATCCAGGAGAGAGTAACTTTTAATGGGGCCCTGGTTTGCCGTGCTTAAACTTGCACATACCTGAGCTACTTTTAGGCCTAAATCCACAGAAAAGAAAATAATGCAACTTGGCTTTAGTGCAAGCAAGAGAAGTGCTAATTCCACCTTCTTTTATCTCTGCGTTTACTCAGTAGCACAGAGTAAATACACGAAAACTGAGATTGTTACATTAAGGCACACCTAATAATACTACACCATTCTTAATGCCAATTAACTCTGGGGCCTTTCAACATTGCAATCACTCAGAGCACACTTCAGATAATACAGCTGATAGAGTAGGTAAAAAGAAGCACATGGTGTGATCAGCAGCTACAGGAAAGGCTGAGCTTCGAGTGAAACAAAAGCGTTTATCATGGCAGCATCTTTGTTCTGCAGGTCTCCAAGGCTTCATCGATAACTAAGACAGCTCAAACACCCCCGTGCTATTATTAAATATTACGCTTCATATGTACAAGAGTTGTGGTCCAAGCAGCCGGAAAGAAATCAAAAGGAAGCCCATTTTGGCGCCAGGGTTTCAGCTTATCCCAGATTTACAACTAAAACTAGGCGTAAAGGGGCTGGGCAGCAGGGCTAGGCTTGCCCAGCGAGCCATAGCGAGGGGCAAGGAGGAGCCAGGCGTCCTGCCCCCGGCACGGCTCCGGGCTGGCTTGGGTCTCACTCCACCTGAGCAGAAGCTGCTGGATGACATGCAAGTGTGTGTGAGCAAAGAGGACACCGTTGCTGTCCACAGGAATGTGTTTTCTCTGCTGGCATGTGGGTTACACGTGTTTCCAGCTCATTTTAGTAATGGGCATAGCTCTCTGGTAGTGATAGTCCCCCAGAAAAACCTACAGAAAATGTATAGTTGTATTACTAATCAAAAAAGGCTCTTTTTTTTAAACAACCATCTGTCATCTGTCTGCTAGTAACAGCAAAGAGTCTCCCATGAGAGTAGTGTCCGGGTCTGACGCCGATGCCCAATTACGCAGCCAGACACCAACAGAAGCCAGTGCCAGCAGAGGAGACAGGTCTGTGGTTCACAATCCTGCTCCCAAGTTACTCATGAGATGCCCAAAGCTGATTGAGAGAACCCTGTAGTCGAGCGGGGAAACTCCACGGCCAACAAGCAAGA
>NW_010557250.1:2491-23490 GCF_000687285.1 Phaethon lepturus | reverse complement strand
CAAGAGGGAGCTTTTAATTTTCATGCTCTAAATTAAGTCATCAGGTTTGGTTATTTTTGAGATGGAAGGTATGATCTTCCTTTCTAAATATACACGTGGAAGGCTGCCAGGGGGAACGCAGTCCTCCAAAACCAACAGGCAATTCAGCTTTCAGGAGAAAAGAAGCCCTCAGAGACCTCGGAGTTGCTTGAAAGGTCTTTTTCACGGCAGGGAGAGGAGACCTTGGTAGGCTTTGCAGATGGGGAGAGCCTATGTTTCTGATGCAAACTGGAAAGTAACAGAGCCTTCAAAGCAGAGAAGACATGTGTAAGCAGAGCAGCCCTGCAGTTCAAACAAGCCACAGCACTCTTGATTCTACAGCCTCCCGTTAACGAGCAGGACGGTGCCCCGAAGAGAAAGCGAAGAGCTGGCGATACTCACAGCGCCTTTGGATCTCGCTCACACCTTTGAATTAGCTCAGCTTGTTTTAAACCTGTTTATGGCCAGACCACAACGTTGCACATCGTCATTAGCGACCCAAGGCTACGGGGCCCGTCTAACGCATGCTCCAGACTGCGACAACCCTGCCGGGGCTCTGCTGGAGGATGGCTCCGGCTCCTCGCGAGGGTGGGATGCTTCGGGAGCCGGCGTGAACACACACAGCGGCGTTGCCCACGTCCTGGGACCCACAACACGAGGGGCAAGGCAGCACTTTGGGCATAGTAGAAAGCTCTACAGAGCAAACCCCCCAACTGTTTCCTTCTCCCATCAACCCAAAACAGTTATTAATTAGGGGAAGGTGCCCTAATGCCACTTGGGCACCGGTACCACGCAGGACCCAGAATGCCCTGGACTTCAATGAACCAGAAGACACAAAACCAAAGCCCTCAACAAGAAACTGGTGACACACGTACAAGCGTGGCATTGGTCTGCAGGCTGGCAGCACCCTCCAAAACCCACCAGCAGCTCCGAACAAGGGTTCGACTTCTATCACTAGCTTCTCTGCCTTTCGCTCTGAAAAAAATCCAAGATTTTGGGTGGGATGAGTAGTTTACAAATTTTACACTGAGGATCAGAGTTTAGGGAAAAAACCCAGGGAGGATTATTCCAAAAAACATTTCGAGGGGGTGGGGGAAGTAACCTGCAACACTTATGCCAGGCAGAGAATTGGCTCAACGTTCAAAACCAAGTTTTAGGAGTTGCTAAATTTAAGAAAACACCTTGTTACAACTTATAGAGGCAATTGATTAAATCACAGAATCTGACACTATGGAAAAATAAGTTATTGCTTGAGGAAGGGAAGAAGAAATTTTTTCTTCAAATGCAAATATAACTAGACTGATTTGTGCCAAAGTTTTTTTTGAACTTGCACTGTTTGTTTTGTGGCACAGACCAGGGAAACCTGGTTTCAGCCCAGAGCTCACGTTTGCAGCACAGTCACCAAGCCTCAGAAGGGAAGCTCGAGAGCCATGGGGATGCCACCCTGCTGAGCACAGTGCAAACCAGGGCCGATGGCCTCAAAAACCATGTAAAACCACGCTTGCTTGGATTAGCACTTCAGACACATCTTGCAAGTGCAACAACTTCCGAGTAAGCGGCTAGAAGTTTTCACTGGAGCCATAACAAAGTCAGTCTAATTCATTTCAACGAGTTTTCCCCAGTTGCAAAGACAGGCTCACCCGTGTTTTATAGCAGAAGGAGCCCGTTGAGGGAGATGCAAGTTAAAAGAGCAATGCCCATGAATTTTAAAGTCACCTGCCCTGCCTTTTATCTACGTGTTGCTGAAAACGTGAGCAGGATCATGGCAAATCAGGTCATTTCACACCACAGAGCCATAAAAGAGCTCTCTGGGTCTTGCTGCTCTAGTTAAAGACGGCTCGAGCAGAGCAGCGCTTGCAGACAAGCGACCCACCAGCCCTTCCCCGTGCTAATCAGAAACAGCCCTATCTGACTTGGAGACTAAAACCAGTCCCCATTGCTGCTTTGCTGAACGAGCAAAACCCATCAGCAGGTTTCAAGTGCATTTTTCTATCAGGCTGGATCTAATTAGGAAAGGAACAGCCCCACCAGAAAGGCTAAAATTAAACTGTCTCTTCAATTAGTGAAGCATTGCTGGCAGGAAAGCAGGACCTTTGGGCCACTGGTTTGCCATCTGTGTCTTTGTCTTGGCTCTCTGGGAGCACCAGGCGCTCCCCTGCCTTCAGACCACTCTTGGTAGTTGGATGCTAATTTAATTAAATTGGGGTTTCAGCAACAAAATAGGCAACTTTCAGGAAAATGAATGAGCAGGGACAGGCCAACTAGTACTGCGGTCACTGCCCTAAAGCCAGAGCTGCTCCTTATCCAAGAGATAGGGAGGGGAGACAGAGGTAAAACAAGATTGCTGGCCAAGCCAGTGCTCCCCAGTGTCCACCAAGCACAAAGGCGGGAGAAGGGCCAGCCTGGACCTAAACTAACCTCTTTCACCTCACCCCATAAGGAACCTACCAAGCAGCCTACATTAAGCCAAGGGAGGGATGCTCTCTGGCTAGAAGTCATTGACATTTCACCCAAACTCACTACAGTCCTGACAAGAAGATTAACAAGTTCCATTACTACCTCCTGGATTTGGCTGTTGCTGCCAACTCCTCAGCGCAATACCGCATACAAAAGCCCATCTCCAAGCACACATAGGCTCATGAACATCAAAAGGCTTGGAGATGCTGCTCAGGATCAGGAAACCAGGTATTCTGATGCAAATACATCCAGCCCCATTACCCATAGCTCAAAAAGCAAGGCTCAGCCAGAAATACAGCTTCTTCAGACTAGGATCCCTTGCGCCATCCAGTCTTTCCTGCTTCTAGTAAGATCTGGAATTGCCCTGAAAGAGCCCTTCTGAAGATAGTTCAGAAGGCCTGTGTTTAGACTTATCCACCTCTCCGCACACACCTCTCCACTGAAGGTCACAGGACAGGAGGTGATGACAGTCACAGAATCATTAAAATTGGAAAAGACCTTTAAGATCAAGTCCAACTGTCAACCCAACACCACCACACCCACTAAACCATGTCCTGAAGTGCCACATACACGTTTTTTGAACACATCCAGAGACGGTGACTCCACCACCTCCCTGGGCAGCCTGTTCCAGTGCTTGACCACTCTCTTGGTGAAGAAATTTTTCCCAACATCCAGCTGAAACATCCTCTGGCACAACTTGAGGACGTTTCCTCTCATTCTATCACTAGTTACTTGGGAGAAGAGTCCAACCCCCACCTCACCACAACCCCCTTTCAGGCAGTTGCAGAGAGCGATGAGGGCTCCCCTCAGCCTCCTCTTCTCCAGACTGAACACCCCCAGTTCCCTCAGCCACTGCTCATCAGACTTGTGCTCCAGACCCCTCCCCAGCTCTGTCATCCTTCTCCGGACACGCAGCTCCATCACTGACCTCCCCTTCCCTGATCAAGGCTCACCTCCAGATATCTCCTGTCTTGTGACAAAGAAAAGGATGTCACGGGAACCATACAGGGATCATAAAATTCAAAGTATCAATTTTATGATCCCTTGAAAAGAAGTGACTTGCCTGAAATCAGAAGCAGGATTATGGACCATAACCCATTAGCTCCCAGTTTACCAAACTAGGACATGGCTGACTCCAGGTCTCCTATTGCAAATCAGCAGTACCCCTCCATCCCTGCTGCAGAAAAGCTTCTGCTCAATGTTTCAAAATGAGTGACTTTAACAAGGAACATGTGCATTTTTCCACTAAAACAAGTTTTCCCCAAAGAGAGTAAGATTTATAAAAAAGTGGACCCAAACAACGGTAAGAGAAGAGGCCATTCCTGCGCTCTGTTAATGGGGTGTTAAATTATCCCAATTACATGTGTTGCAATGTCACATATTTAGCTCTGTAACAACCAGTAAAATCTTGGCATTGCTTTTGGCCAAAGGCAATTGCTTATCAAATGCACTGCCAGAGAAAAATGATAACTATTTCCTAATGCATTAGAAGAATTTTGCACTAGATGCAGAGCTTCATTAGCCAGAGACAACTCCGCCATGATCGCATGGTTTTAATCTACACGGGGTCTAAGCCGGCACTTCGAGAGCAGATTGTGGCAGGGAGATGTGGGGAAAGAGGCTCCTGTTGAAAATGAGATGAGCAGAGCACAGCCAGAGACACATGCACCGATGCCTGTTAATTTACTTGCACTGTTTTTGTTGTTATTTATTTAGAAAGCTTGCTTTCTACATTCAGTGAGCTGCAAAGAAGGAACGTCAGCAGCACAGAAAGCGTAATGAACAGTTACAAATCCTTTGTGAAGGATTTATAGAATCATAGAACCATTTAGGTTGGAAAAGACCCTTAAGATCACCAAGTCCAACCATTAACCTAACGCTACCAAGTCCACCAATACTACCAAGTCCATCACTTGGGCAAGAAGAGTGGCTGCAGGAGGAATCAGCAAAGCTGGGACAGTGGCCTCCAGCCCACGGCCACAGCGGCCGGACGCTGCACCCTGGGTGAGCGCAGCAATCCTGCGGCACCAAGCACAAGCCTACCCCTCCAAGCACCATACCCACCTGTAGAAAGGAGAATAAAGATGATCTGCTACCCTGAACGACATCCAGATCTCCGCTGGATACGCAACACCCTGATTTATTCTGTTTGGAGAGCCAGGAGCGTCAGGATTGCTCTAAGTCACACAGGCACTCTCAGATTTAGGTTACTGGCTTGTTTCAGCTTAGTTTGGAAATCCTGCAGCGACAGCTACAGCCTCCCCCGGCGCTTCAGCAGCTCCACATCCCAGCCCTGCTGGAACCTGGATGAGAAGAGCCTGCACCGAAGGGAAAAATAACAGGGAAAAATAACAGCAGGGAGGAAGAAAGTTAGCTGAACTTTCTTTAACCCCAGAAGGAGTGCAAAGGGATTTCTTATTTTCTTCCCTCTGGTTTGTCCATCCCTAATTAGTATCTCAGAGAAAGCCATGTCGGTATTTCGTAACCCCGCTAGAACGGGGAGGCTCAGCCAGGATCACTTGGTGTTGCAGAAATTTATAGTCTACGCTCCATCCTCCCAGGCCAGACCACGGGGTGTGCCAGGGGCCAAACTGCCAGACATCAAAGCACACTTTGGCCCAAAGAGCCCTAAAAAGGTGACTGAAACAGGATTTTCTGGGAGCTGGAGCGCCCTGGCCCGAAGCCAGCGCTGGGAACGTGCTGGAGTGTACCAACCACAGAGGTACAAGGACTTCGCCATCCAAAGGTTGGCCCGCAAGTGAGATAAAGCACAACTATTGCTAGCTTCCAGAACGACAAAATGTTGGAGAATTGTCCCATTTAAGCTCAAGAGTGAGAAGCTCAGCTTGGGAGGTTGCATCCACCTAAGGCACAGCTCCTGTAGGTGCAAGGGAATGAGGTGGAGCAGGAAGGGTGCAACTCGCCCTCCCCCAAAACCACGGGGCTAGCAGCTGGTCTCAGGGAATGCAAGTACTCCTGCCATCATCTACCAGAAAGCAGGATTTCTACTCAGAGTGGATATTTATAGGTGCTTCCCAGGAGCGCTGTGGCAGGGAACCCGAGAGACAGCCCATAAGTTTGGGGAAGATTGAAGCAAGTTTGGTTGCATTCAGACTTTATGGACTATTTACTGGAAACGGGCATGTCAGGATTAGTTATTCCTAACCGCCAAACTAAACCAAAACTGTAAGAAATTCTAGATTTGCCATTAAACATTCACAACAGAAGTCAGATCTAAGAGCTACACACGACCAGTTCAGGGAACAAGAATCAGTGCCGAATGGTCTGTTACCCAATCACGAGAGTTAAATAAAAACTCCATGACTTACAAGCTAAAGTATGAGATTGCTTATGCAGAAACCTTGCTGTCCTCTTGGATCAAAGTGTTTGAAAGGAACCTCATCAATTCCTCCCACTCATGGGCTACCAAGACCTGACCAGTACATGTCTTTGTGGTGTTGTCAACCAGCATAGCTCCACTGGGTTCATCTTCAGAGCAACAACGTGGCTTTACAACGCGTAGCATCCAGCTCACCAGGACTTCCCACTGACTGGAAGGTTGTAAGAGGTGTCCTTAATATATATCACACACCCCAGAGCGCACCCACCACAACAGGCTCACAGATGACTTCTCCTGGAGAAGTGCAGTCATTAACAGCTAGAGGAGGGGTCTCCATGGGAGGGATTTACTCCAAAGACAACCCATCCTTCCTAATGATGTCTTCCAGTTTCCTTTTTCCTATTAACATCTGGGGTATATTTATAGGTAGCCAATTTAGCTCAGTGATTCCACATATGGTACTGCAGCATTGCCTTTTTCAAGCCCTAGTGCTTGCTGCGCGCGCTCGGAGAGCACAGAGAAACCCTTCTTCTGGAAAGCGGCGAGAAACGATCCCCAGCACTTCATGAAGCTGAACAAGGAGTTGCTAACACGTGAAGGAACAACAGGAAAAAGGACTATAACTTTGAATAAAGTGGTGCAACAGCTCTGGAAGAAAACAAGCAAAAATTATCCAGATATTCCAAAACCCGGTGTCAGTCCATCATGTTTCATATTAAACCCAGATGTATATCATCTTCTCATCAAAGAGAAGTGGCTGTAGTTGTTACAGTCGGCCAGCTGGTTTTAAGCTCCCCTTTTCCCCGTAGTGTAATATATCCCGTGCTCGTTGGAGCTTATGTCCCATGGAATATCTTTGCAATTTGTAACCAGCGCACAATACGGCTCAGCTGTAATTTCATAAATCACCCTGGAGCCTCCGTTTAATAATAAATCTTCCGATAGCTCTGGATTGCAAGGGACCAAGCAAAGGTCTGAAAGAGGATTTTTGCCCTTTGAAGAGAGAAATAGATGCAAAGACATTTGCAAAATCCACAAGGGGTCAGTGTCTTGGCAGAAATCCTCCTTCAGAGTCGAGGAGCACAAGTACGGTCTCAGCTCCAGGATGTTTTTAATACTCCAAGACAAGGGTAAGATTTGTGGGCACAGGGGGTTGATTTTGATGTTTCTCTCCCTCCCTTTTTAATGAAAAAAGCAACTCAAGCAGCTATTCTGCTTTGCTGCGCTATTTTTCTGCTTGCTTCAGCACAAGTGACCTCTTAGGAGTGGGAGCACCCAGCCAGAGGCCCAAAGGGAGATGCTGACCTTGAACCCATGTCGCTCAACCAGGATGGGTGTTTGGGCCAGGCAGTGAGCGGGCTCAGCACCATCAGCCTTCCCAGAGGAACTGCCCAGTGCTCAGAAACATCCCCCGTAGTGGGAGAACAAAGCCAAAGGGACAGCAGGATCATGGCCCCTTGCGTACACCTAGTCCCTCAGTGGTGGAACTCCATGGTGAACTTGGAGCTCATGTCTGGTGCTTCCCATTTTGGTGGTGTCACCTCCACCACACCTGGGGACATCAGCCCAGCCCAGGCATGAGTCAGGGTGGAGCAATAGGAGGCTGCAGAGCGAAGCAGCAGCACATCAGTAACAACCCAAGTCTACCCAAACCGCAGCCCAAGCCCACATCTGACCTCGGGACCTATGGTCCAGTGAACTTGTGTGCACGTGGGGCCTATGGTGCAGTGAACTTGTGTGCACGTGATGTCTTGCAGCATTATACAGAGCGTTGACTAAACATCAGCCTCAAAGTCCTTCCCTCGCCTTGACCCACCTGAGGGGTACGTTACCCACAGCAGGTCTAGAGAAGGAGGGAACCGAACGCTTCCCAGCTCATCTTGAAACAATAATCCCAGAGCTGTGTTGTTAAAATAAGGGAACATCCTGTTCAACATTGCCACAGAAGTTTTCATTCACAATAATGTAAAAAGTAGACTGAGCTTTCAAAGTTCATCTGCTACACTGCCCTGTACCACTTTCCTGCCCACACGGAGGATTTCAGAACCGTTTTGTAAATGTTTTCCATTGACTCAAGGACTGCTTCTCCAAGAGGTGACGGCCGGAGGCTTTACAAGCCTTTGTTTCCCTTTCTGTGGTGCATTGCACTGAAGTCAGCTCAAACTCACAGATGGGGGTTTCTTACGGGGGAGCACAGGTTGGCAAGAGAGGAAGGATTGCCCAAGTCTTACTCAAGGAGCAGCTCTGACCTCCCACTTCCCCCTTCACACACCATCGCTTGTCTTGAAGGAAAGACGTTTCACAACATCACATTAAAAAAATACCTCAGGGCTTTCTTCTACATTTAATAAACCAAAGTTTATGAATGTTAAGCTGATATAAAAAAACCTTCTGGAAATTCCATCTCAGCTCGCCTAGTTTCAGAATTAAAAGGTACACTCATCTTGTCCAGCTCCAAAGTCATTGCATAGCCCCTTTTCCTCTAGCTTGATACTAGCTCATACGCATATTTTTGTGAGACATTTACTAATGCAAGGGCATAGCTATCAAGTTGGTTTTTTTAAAGGAAAATTAATATTGAGGTCAGCTCCGATCAGGGTACCATGCATTTGAAGTCACCTCAGATGCCGAGAGGCTTCCTGCCCAAGTTATGGCACATGCAGTGCCATTTAACAGGTTACTTATACCAACAGCAGCACAAATTTAAGGACTGCCCACTGAACCCAGCACAGGTTTGACCCAAGTGGGCAATCTGTCATATCTCAGGGGTTAATAGAACTGGGAAGCAGAGAAGAGGAAAGAGACTTCCCATCACTTCCCCATGGATGGAGGGCTGCACTCTTGCAGGAAAATTCTCCTTACGGAAACTGCTGGAGGTTTATGTGCAGGACACCAGTGGGACCTCTCAACCTGGTGCCCATAGAAGTACTGTGGGCACATGCAGGGAGAGGGAACACACGTAAGGATGCGACACCTCAATCCCCAAACCCCAGGTGCAGAGGGGGACACCCTCAGGTCCCAGAGGAGCCGAGCACAGCTCCAGCAGTGGCTTGCACCAAGTGACAGACCTGGGCAGAAGCAGCAGGCCACAGCATAAAGTTAAAAAAGTTATTGCCAAAGCAAGGTTAGCAGGCACTGGCTACCGTAATAGAAACAGGTATTACTCGTTTTATTAGACACAGACTCCACTGGAAGTGGAACCTCCACTTTGCTGTCTGTTATCCTGCTTCTTGGGATTTGCAATAACTTCACGTACAAGACAGGAGGAACTAGAAGTGGCAACTAACCAGGTACAGATCCCACAGGTCCTTCCCCAGGGACACAGGGGGAGGAAACAGCGAAAGCAGAGAATATTAAAACAATCAGCTGGACTAAAAGAAAAGCCCAGGGCTTAAAAAAAAGAATAGTTTTTGATCAGAAAATTCTGATCCAATGGAATGGGAACAATTTGCAAGACTTTGGACTAAGCTGTAGGTAAAAACCATGAAGCTGAGCATCTTTCAAACTGTTTGGGTTCTGACTTAGTTTCTTCATGATTTTTAAAGCAGGAAGAACAGATGAGAACTCCAGTGCTACAAGACAAAGGAGCTCTTGGGTTATAAGAACATTCTGGGCATCCTTTCTCTGAAGGAGAAATTTGGATGCTTTGAGAGCTCATCCTCCAGTTCACACATGAAACCCACCAGATCCAGGTTTGGTATTGCTAACAGCTTGCTGATCCAACTCGTTAGCTCATCCCCACATACGTGTCAGGGCCTAGCAGCAGGTCACACAGCGAGCTGCGCCCCAGCCAGACATCCCGCTCCCAACACCACTAATCCCAGAAGACACAGGTGGATTCCCCTTCTGCTCTAACCCATGCCTTCGTCTTCCATCAGTTCATAGAGCTTGTCTCCAATCTAGAGAGAAGGAAGGCCTTGCCAATGAACCAAGGCAAGGCCTCAGGCAGCTGAACCCCCTTCTACTCCCCCTTGCCAAGTGTCATAACACATGGAGGCAGAGTCCAGATGTCAAAGCCGTGTTTCTCCAAGGAACCAGTTCCTTGGCTTGTCCAACAGGCTCCAACCAGGCACCCAAGCAGTCCGTCGCTGGGACTACATGGACCCATGAGGAAGCAGTTTTCAGAAGTACTTTAGACCAGCGATGTCAGAGATTCCTTCCAGCCACTTTCTGGAGCAGAGCACAGAGCTATGGGGGATTACTCTGCAAACACACAATCAACTGGAGGAAGAGGGGGAGGATTAGCCCTTATGAAATACCAGAAGCAATGACCAGAGAGGAATTCTGTGCAGCTCACTGCATGCAGAAATACAACTCAGTGGGGACTTCCTAGTGGGAGACATCTTGAGCAAAGCAGAACAGTCTTATTGACCATCTATGTGCAGCTGCTGTTTGAAAGGCTGCAAGGGAAGCAGCTAAAAAACAGATAAGCACAGGGAGAGAAGCATGAGGGACATTTTAGAAAGAAAGGTATCAAACCCCCAAGGTTAGAGCACTGAAGACATTCCCACACGCTTGTTTCACTAGAACTGAGGAAAAACATCTGTAGGAGGAAAAAAAGCTTTTTAAAGTTTCCCATGCCAAGGGTTCAACTCCCAAAGAGCGTCCCTTTGCAGGGAACCTCCTCCGCTTCAAAGCGCAGTCAGGACCAGGGGACCCTGTGAGTGGCTGAGGGGCCCTGGGCTCTGTGGGGCAGCCTGAAGAGCAGCACCAGGACATGGGCCACTGAAGTATTTCTAAACCATCATATGCTTCGGTTTCCAGCTTTATTTACGAACCGGGAGAAAGCAAACTGCGCTTGAGACAAAAAGATCACAGCAGTCCAAAACAGGGACTGTTCAAATCAAATGGTTCAAAATAAACCATCTTTAGAGACCAGTGTTGCAGACTACTTCCCATTGACGTGGCTGTTCATCCCCACCACCAGACTTAGGACTGAAACCCCACTTGAAAGAGGCTGAACCCCAACCACGCCTGCATGGACCATGATATCTGGAGGGATAAGTAAAAGCTCTTAAGGCACCATGACTTCTGTTTTCCAGGCAGGCACAGACAGGTGAAGATCCAAGAGACTGGACATGGACCACACATGGTCTGAAGATGAGAGAAAGGAGGATTCTGTAGAACAAAGACATTCAGCAGAAAACCTAAGAAGTCTCTGCCAAAGCCTCTAATGTGTTTTAACTTTTTTCTTGGTCTTCCAAGGCCAAAGAACAGCTCTGCCATCGGAAAACAGACCCCTTCCCTACGAACACGGTCCATACATGAGCCCAAGGAGTATACAAAGGCTTCTGCAGAGGTGAGCAGATAGAAGGGGCACTGCAAGGTCCCAGCTGCAGCAGTGCCAAACACATCACGTAGAGAGTGCTTCTACAGATCCAGCACCAAACCATCGTATCCAGAAATTCACACGCTTGGGAGTTTTAAGAAATAACAATGGGTTAATTATTGACTCACCAAAGCTATTTTTACGCAGCTGCTGTGACAGCAAAGAACTGCAGAAGCTGTTAGAGCATCAGCTCCCCCAGACTGATGGGCCTGCTCGATCCCCACCAAGCAATCTGGACCATCGGTTGGCTTAAAGAGTCCTCGGAAGAAAGAGAAAAACATGCTGAATTCCCCAGCATTTGAATCACTTAAGCATTTGCCAAGAATGGGCCTCCCTCGTTACAGTTTCATAATTCTTCGGTCCTTTCAGACTAACTCAGACACCGTTTGGGTAATAATTAACCATTCCCAGCGCTCAGCGGCTGCTCGGTTCTGCATGTTCAGAGATCTGCATGTTCAAGCTTGGCATACAAGACCTTCAAAATTAACAGCATTGCAAAGTTTCTTTCTGTTAATTATGCTATTTTGGAAGGAGAAGAGGAAGGAAAACAATTTCCAGAGACTAGTGGGGGTTTTCTTCTCACCCTTCCCCCCAGGGTCCTTCAGGAGAAGGCACGTCGCACTCATCGTGTATCTTCCCCAGAAACAGGCTGCGGTTTCAATTCTGCATCCCAAAAGCACATGCAGTGGTGTGTCAGATATCCCTGCTGCCACGGGAGGAGGGACAGCACTTGATCCACACAAAGCCCTTCAGATGGTGGTGGTTAGCTCCCCGGGGCAGCCGGTACCGCCTGCCGGTAAAGCCTCGTGTCCCAAACACAATCCTACTGCACAGCACCACGACCAGTGCTGAGATAGAGAGTATCATCCAGCCTAAAACATACAGCCCCAGCTGGAAGATGATAGAAGGCACGGTGCTGGACGGGTGAGACAACCAGGGACAAGGTGCAGAATCTTCTCCCTCAAACTCACAGCCAGGCTGCAAGGGATGCTTTGGGGCTCTTCTCTTTCTCTCATCCATGTTTTCTCCCATTGCACATGCTCTTCCCTGTGACACCAAGGACACGCTCTGGGGATGGAGCTGGGCTGTGACCTCCTGCCTGTGTGACATGGCCACACGGCCCCAACCATCCTCCAGCACTGCAGTCACACGGGCAGGACACTGAAGGTGTTTTGTGGCCATTTCATTTGGTTCTTTCCCCACTGCAGGTCCCTGGTACAGAGGCACTGGGGAATGAGCTAGTGCCAATGTCTCCTGCGCCACAATCATGGGCCCCATAGCAGCAGCGATGGACAACCCCATCCCAGCCATACTGGGAAGCACACAATGGGTCAGCGACAATCTCAATTTACCATTTGAAAAAATAAATCCATAAAGACATTTCCGGGTCCTTTATATGGACAGAGTAATCCAGTTTCCTCTTTCCCCTGTGTCACCGGTCGATGTCTGCTCTACAGGAACTGTGGAGGACCCAGACAGTCCCATCACATATGCCACAGGGCCACCAGCTTGTCACCCAAGCCAGCAGCTGGAGGGTGCTGAGGCTGCCCGGACCCACAGGGCTGTCACAGACTAGGGAGCTGTGGAGCACCAACACGCAGATGAGGAACCTCTGAGCAAACGCTTGGTGGCTGATCTAAAGCCATGGGGAAGCCAAAGGCTCTGAGGAGCCTTTATGAGGACTGCAGGCTGAGCGCGGCATGGGGAGATGCCACCAGCTGCCCTGGCAGCAGACAGTCTGGCATCCCCGAGACCAGTTCCCACTGCCAGTGCTAACCCCCTCCCACAGATGTGATCATGCAGAACACAATCCCATAAACAGCATCCAGATGTGATTCGGGAGGCAAAATAATAGTTCTTGATCTTCTGACAATGGTGCCCAGAAGGATTTGGAAAACTGACAAAAAGCTTTGAAGTTTTATGTAATGTGCTAGGACTTCTACAGTGACAGCTCCATCGTCCCTGCCCCACCCAGCCAAAGGGCTGAGCATCCTTCCCACACCCGGAGGTGCTGCGGTGTAAAGGGACATGAGCCTAAAAATCTGCAGGGGTGTTGTGCCACGTGATCGGGAGTCGGGAAGCTCGGGTGCTGCTCTGCTGTTTGTCTCCGTCTTGCTGGTCTGGAAGTCACACCGATGTTACCCGAGGAAGAATGCACTTAGGACATTTCCTCTGTTTCCTGGTCCAGGCTGAAAATACTGTGGGAGAAGTTATTCCCAGAAAAAAAATCGGTAGCTCTAAGCCTGGCCCGACAGCAAACGGGAAGCAAGAGGCAGGAAAAAGAGCGGAGCAGCACTTCTCAAAACTAGAGAGCAGCTGATGGGGTTTGTTTTTTAACCGAGTTTCCTAAGGAAACACGGGAGCGAGCCGCCCTGTTCGTCCCTCCCCACAATTTTTGAACCATTTATTTGATTGTAACAAAACCTGCGCGAGGACCAGCAATTGCAGAAGACGTTTCATGGGGTCTGGCATGCCGTTCCCCACACCCCTCGCTGCCCCTGTGCGGGCAGAGGCTGCAGCAGAAACAAAATGCTTGTTTAATAAGGAGCTAAAAAGAGATGTCCCAGCCCTAAAGCCTGTAACCACAGCCTGCATCTTCTCAGACAAGCCGGAAAACCCAACCCCCAGACACAACCCCACGGCAGCTGGAGCCCCCCAAGCCCCCTCTACCTCGAGAAACAGCTTTGCTTTATTTCCCCCAAAGCTTTGCCTTCCCCACCGCCCTCCAAGAGCTCCGTCACGCACACGCCGCGTTTCATCCCGCTTCTCAGAGGCTCATTTTTGGTTTTGTCCCCCAAGCCCCATGTGCCCCCCGAGCCAGGGCTGGAGGGCGGCTGCGAGAGTCACATTTCCCCAAGAAATTCCGGGAAAGGCGCTCCCGCTTTTAACAAGGAGAAGAATTTTTTTTTTTCCTGCCGACTTCCATAGCCAAGCTAATAAAAATGGAAAGCAACAAGAAATTCCAGCAGAAGAGAGGTTTGGGGTGGAGGAAAGGGAAGATACCACTCACTTGAGCCTATCCTAAATAGAGGAAGATAATTAGCCACATATATCCCAGAAAGAATAGCAACAGTATATGCAATTATTGGGAATGCACACTTTAAGAGCATTTGCCAAAAATGCCTGCTTTTATTAAAAAGGAATGGTTTCACAAAGGCCCAACTGTAAGAAAGGTTGTAATTTGCCCAAATAAAACTTAATTTGATCCATGAAATAGCTGTGGTTTATTGTGTAATATATGTGCTATGTGTTTTAATTTAATAGAATCCAATATAATTGTAAGCCAGTCGAGTTTCAGAGCAATTTTGGGTTGTTCCCACAGTGTATATAGTACAGATGCTACTTTGCGCATCGCACCAGCGCGTACATAAATCAGGAATAGAGAAAGGATTACCCGCAAAGCAGCAAGCAATGCTTCATCACGCACCAAATGGAAAATAAGACCTTTGAGGAAAGCAAGGGAAGTTATTTACAGGAAATAGCTCTGGATGCTCTGCAGTAAGCCGCTGCGTCTCAGGCTCCTGGACCCAATCTCGGGCCACTAGCGCTGGGACAGCGGCTGCGCGACCAGCCCCGGGATGCCACCCAGCACCAAGGGACGCGACGCTCCGTCACCCCCAGCACACCCCCCCTTCCTGGGGGCTCGCCAGATTCAGCAACCCAGCCCACCTCAAGCGAGGAGAAATGGAGATGAATCTTTATTTTTGCTTTCCAGGAAGGCTGTGGTCCACGCTGGCCACGCGCGAGACCACGCCGCGTCCTGGGCAGCTGCTAAAGCTCTTCCTCTGCTTCAGTCCCACCCACTGGCTCGAAACCAGACACAGCTACAACACCGGAGCAGGCAGAAAGTCCAAGCCCGCAGGACCCACTGAAGCTTTGGGAAGCACAGGTACGCACGTGAGCACTTCAGCAGCTCTATCACCCTGCTAAAAACACCAATTCGTGCCCCAGACACAAAGCTGGAGATGATCCATCACTTACAAAGACCATGAAGTCAAGCAGCAGCAAACTGAGGGAGACGTCCAGCTCCATCCTCTGCACCAACAGCAACTTTTTGCTTTTCCCTTGCCAGCATGGGAGGGGCAATATTCAGCTTTTAATGGTGCATTGAACAAGTCCCTCACACTTTTTCTGCAGAGGTAAAATCCTGAGAAGGATTGTGGGCTAGAGGTTGACAGACTCTGCAGAACTGCGAAAAAACCTGTGCCACAAAGGGATCCGAGTCTCTCTAAGAGCAGCCGAGCGTGGTTCCTTTGGGAATTTGCTTCTTTCCCATTCTGGCTACTAAAGAGTATTTCTCAGTCATGGCAGCAACGAACATCAAGGACAGGGATGATGAACGTCTTCTCGCAGGAAAAGCGGCTGCCTTGCACCTACCAGCGGCCACAGGCTGCTTCTTGCCAGCCTATAGCACAGTTTTAAAATGCAATATTACTCAAATTAAGAGGATCTTATCAAATAAACACACTCCACAAATGAATGCCCACCCATAAGGGCTCTGGTCCAACACCAGCATTACTAATTCAGGACTTCCCCTTGAGCAGACCTTAGGTGTATTCGGCACAGGGCAGCCAGAAACGGGACCACAGCCTTCAGCCTCCTGGTTGCACCCGTAACACCACGGGGGACCAGCTGATGCCTCCATCAGTGCTTGGGCGCTCACAGATGAGGATGTCCACCAGCTTTCACCGACCGAGTAACACCTTAAACATCTCCGTGTCTCACTGCCTCCGCAGACAACCCACAGAGCAGATCAGTCATTTTGGGCTCTTTCCACAGGATCAAGATCTTACTGCTCATGGACAAGGAAACTTGAGGGCTGTGATCCGGGGAAGCTCCACCCGAGACAGTCACTGCCTCGGAGGGGCGAGGCTCACCGGTTCAAGCTGAGGCACCAAGCCCGTGCAACACCTCCATCCTATAACAAAACCACAACCTCTCCACCCACACAAGTAACTCAGGAGCTGGAGCAAACCCCAAGGGCCATTCATCACTGAAGCCCTTCAGCGCCGGGGGAGAGGCGTTTGCTCCCCACCTCTGGTATCTTCTGACTGTGCAGGGCTGGGGGTGCTACGGGGATCCTACCATGCTACAGAGCGGTGGCAAGTCCAGCTCCTTCCACTCAGAGACTTAACTCCCTGTAACAGCAGAGCAGAAATCCCAGCACTAATATAGAAGAAAAAAAAGACATTTTGCTTCTGCTCTGCCAAGCAAATCCCTCTAAAAAGAGCACTTGGTGGTAAAGTACAACATCACATGGATGACCCAGCAACCATCCCCAGAAAAAGCAAAACGAGCTCCAGCTCAAAGGCCAGCACACAAAACCACACAGCACCCAACACCAGGGCACCTGGGCAGCAGCAGGAGCTCGGTCCAAGCACAGCCCAGGCAGAAACACCTCAACCCATCCCTCACACCCTCCTGCCAGGGGACTGCTCCCATTTCTGCCCTTAAAAAAGGGGGTGCGACCCCACATAGTCCTTATGGGAACGAGGATAGAGAACGTGCCACTCACCTCGGGCATCAGAAGACCATGACTGTTCCAGGAGGGCAAAGGAGCCACATTTGCAGGATCCCAGGAGGCTGCCCAGAGGGTCATGGCCACCCTGGTTTTATAGGGGCTGGGGCAATGCACAAACGCCGGCAGCTGTGGGCACACGAGAGACCCGTTAGGTCATTAGCAAAACCCAACGATGCCCAGCTGCTCCTGCAAGCCCTGGCAGGGAAGTAATTTTTTTTTCCGCATGAAGGGCCCCTCCATCCACAGCCACCCCACAGTCTGCTCCACGTGCCAACTTACGGTCACCAACAGCCCCCGGGTCCAACCCTAGCGCAGGGGATCGTGCGGAGAAGGCGTCAGCTGAGCTTTGCAAGGGTCCCGCGTGGAGTTCAATAGTTTGGAAGCACCTCTAAAGAGTCCCAAGTTTGAACGATTACAGTAAGGTATTAAAGGGGAGAAACGGGCAGAAAAGAATACTTCATTGCCTCACCATAAAATTCTTTTTATTCCCTTTAAAGCCTCGCTGTCAGCTGAAATAGAAGTCCAGATTTATTCCTGGAGAAGTGTAATTAAAAAAAAAAAAAATTAAGCACAATCAGCGGATTGCACAAGGGAAACCCCAAAGTTAACAATTTCAACAGATGAGAATCCTTTCACTGATGCAAACCAGAGCAGAGCTGAAAGGCGCCCGACCAGCCCGGCCACACTGCAAACGCAAAGAGTTAAGTTAGGGAAAACCAGCGGCACGAGAACGACGGCTTCCGCGGGCCCTGGGACGAGGTCTTTCACGGGTGGTACGAAAGCAAACAAGAACGTCTACCCTTGATGTTATTTTGTCCAAAATATGGAAGAAGCTGTTAGAAAGCGCTTAGAAACAGCACTGCTGCATCCAGCGCGCGTGCGTGCAAGGAGGAGGGCAGGGAGGAAGGCAGCAGCCAGCTCGGGATGCGAATGCGGAACCTCCTGGGTGGTGGTGGGAAATGCCAGAAAAGAGGAGTGGAGAAAAGGAAACAGGGAGAAGCAACTCGGCTTTTGGCTGGTTCTTCCCAGTTAAAATGAGGACGGTATTAACAAAAATCTCTTTAAAAAATCCCCAAACATAAAAACAGCCTCTTAACCGACTGTGTGAAAGTGATACAGCGAGTGAGGACACGGCAAATCTAAGCCAAAGGGGATAAAAAAAACCTGCAAAGCTCTCGAAAGCTGGCTTTAAACGATAGTGACATGTTTTGACACCGTTCCCTGACAACAATGGCTGTAACACAAACAAAAATTAATGATGTCAAGTATTAATACTGATGCTGCATGAACTCAACCAATGTGGTCCCAATTAAGTATCAAGCATGGTTATAATTTGAAAAATGACTGTGGAAATGTCATTGCGACATCCCTGCTCGCGTCTCTCCCCGACATCCAGCCCAGGTCTGCGTGTTTCCTGGTGGGACGCAGTCCCCTTCCCCAGTGGGATGCGGTCCCCACCTGCCCCATCCTCGCTCGTGGCTGGTGTAGAAACGCCAAGTCCAGTTGCCAAAATGCATGACCCCGACATGCCTCAGGAGGGCTTCTTAATACTAAGTTTATGCCCTATCTTACTGTCTGGGTTTGGAGCCGTGAAGGAGGTCCCATTGCATGTTTTTCTCTGCAAACGTTGAGGGCTGTTACAAACATCCCCTGTAACATTGGAAGTTGAGGTGCTTTTGCAGTCACCGGACTCCAGAGGCCAGGACTTTATGAAAATCAAATGTACAGGGATTTGTAATACAGCTCTAAGACTTGGCAACACTAGTTGCTGGCAATAAATAACTTTACTAACCAAGCGAAGCCAGACAACGTCCAACCTGCCCACGCAAGCGCATGGGTGCTACAGCGCTGACAGCAACGAAGCTCACGCAGAAGTCAGCGAAGGGCCTGATTTTATCCAGGATTTCCAGAGAGAGTAAATCAGACGAGACAAGCTCATTTGACCAGGACTTCTTCTGGCTGCAGCTGCTCCTCAGAGCACATTATTCTTCCCAAACAATTCTGTATCAGTTTATCGCCTGGACGACAGACCGGGAGATCTACAGGACAAATCTGGCGCACAACTTGTCCAACTCACCTCCGCCTTATTTCAAGTTACTGGAGAGGTTCCCAAAACTCAGGCCACGCTACAGCGTCTCCAACCAAGGATCCACCCAACCATGAGTTGTCCAAAACCACCGTTTTGTTTCTCAACCATCAGACATATCCGGGAGGTACCGGACTCGGAGAGACAAGCCCCATGCGAGGCTGATAATGCAAACCGGTCCTACCGGGCAGCTTTAGGACCATGGTCTGTTCTGCTCTTCCCACCAGCACCGACAGCCCTCAATTTGCAGGAACATAAAAATGCACACTCATCTTCACGATGTCCCCATCGTGTTTTGTGTTATCAGAGAGATCATGGAAACCTGAGCAAGAACAGCTATGGGAGATCTTCCTCTCACCTTCCCTGTTTGCTCCCTGGCACTCAAACTGTCCTCATTTACCCTCCTCCTGGAGACAACTGCAGCCTGCCAGTAACTCAGTTCTCATTTTTCTAAGGGTCCTGGCTGAGATGGGAGACAGCGGTCGCCCCTCTGGAATCCCCCCTGACTGCCGAGTGCCCGAGCAGACATTGCTGCGGACCTCAGTCAGAGCAGGAGGGGGGAAAAAAAGACAATTTAAACCCCCCCCTATAATGCGAATACTTTATTATCAATGAGTGACTGGTATTAGCTTTTTGTCTGGGTATTAATAATATTTCAAAAAACCATACATCAAAATTAGGGCTTTCTCCTATTTTTGCTGTATAATTTTTCTTTTTTAAAAAAATCTGTATTGAAAGAATTATATAAGCCAAAGTGCATTTTCTGTTTTTTGTCCATATACACATTGCACCATACATAAATAATTACATTGTAAAAATGACTCCATAATTACAAGTATAATATATATTTTCATATAATATATAAAACTTTATATTAAATCTAGGTAGATGATATTTGGGATAGTCTGTGTCTTTTTTTTCTTTTTCCTTTCGTCAGAGGCTGACCGTTATCGATTGTTACTGAGTAAAATCTCCAGCCAACAAGGACATGACGTGATAAACTGTCTCGAGTAACACGGCCCCCAGCCTTTGGCAAAGCTAATCCGCACGCTGTTCGGGTCGTAGGGCCCGTCCGCGTAATCCAGATCCGCCGTGTGCTGCAAGAGGCAGGACTTCTCGTAGTCAAACACCTTGATGGAATAGCCCGGCATCACCTTGCGCACTATCAGAGTCCTACAGTTGGGGATGTCCAGTGTCGGGGAGTTGACGAAGATGGGATGCTCGCTGCGGTTGTAAGCCCACACACCGTCCGGTTCTTTGCTTAGTAAAATCCCGTAGCCGATTTTACTTCGAGTCCTTCTCACAGTCTC
The DNA here is from genome assembly GCF_000687285.1 of Phaethon lepturus. NCBI lineage: Eukaryota > Metazoa > Chordata > Aves > Phaethontiformes > Phaethontidae > Phaethon > Phaethon lepturus. The sequence goes on along the minus strand of NW_010557250.1, from coordinate 3,429 downwards.
GCTCCTGTTTTCCAGGTTTAGCTGTCCGAGGCAGAAGCCGTTTCCTTGAGGTAGGTCATAAAATATACTGACAGACTGTTCGTACACTGTGTAGAGGCGGCCGACACGCGTCCGGTGCTCCCAATAGGCCACGTTGCACCAATGGCTCCTTTTCACGGCATCAGGTGACGTACTGGCATCTGCAGGGGAAAGCAGAGGAAGAGTCAGGGTTTGCAGTGACAGCCCAGGAAAAGACAGGTATGGAGGATGGCTCTTCCCACCCACTGGCTTTAATCACACGGGAACTGAGCTTGTCTTCAACCCAAAACTTGCCTTCAACCCAAAGCCTCAACCAATTATGTCAAATGCCACCGAGAAAGAAGGCTCAAGCAAAGGCTGCTGACCCAAGGGGCCACCAACAGCTTCCGTGGAGCTCAGCGCCTCCTTCTCTGATGTTCAACCCTGCATCCAGAAGCTGGGACTCTGTGCATTAGCCACCACAACTCAGCCACCCCTGAGCTTGGCAGGTCCCCAGGCTCCTCCAGCTGTGGCGGTGTACCCCCACTTCTAAAAGCCAACTTGTCTGGAGCTGAAACACAAGGGATGCCCTCGAAGTGCTCAGATGACTGACCCAACCGTTATCTCTGCTATGTAATACTCTTCAACGGCGATGCTGATGTTCCCATGTGGAACACGAAATCTGAGGAGGCACTTCATGCCACGGGGGAGTAGTTGCTATGAACCTACCATGTCCTCCTACAAAGTCAGTGCAACTCTTCCAAGAACAATGAGAAACGTCTTTTCTTTCTAGGAATTATGTTCAAGGAAGATGAGAAGGATGCAGACTGCCAGAAATCGGTTTAATTTATGATGCCTCCAGAATTTATGATACTTCCAAAAGGAAGACAAGAACTCTCAGCCCTAAAAGACCCCTGAAGAGGACGAATTAACCTCTTGCT